>NW_027111434.1:231964-233651 GCF_000696795.3 Halyomorpha halys
GGGCTTAAAAAAAAACCCTATACATGCTTGAAATCAGAGTTTATGTTTATTTTAATAAAATGTCTAGCAGTTTTTTTACAAAGAGATTAAGATATAGTGGTTAAGAATTATTTGATGGCTTCATATTGCAGTGAACCCTCATGTTGAAATTGTTTTGATAACTTTATGTATATTGCAAGATAGGTTTTTAACTAACCACACTAATGTTTTTTTGCATTCACTTACCTATCTATTGAATATATAGGAAGGGGGAGTATTGCGAACGTGCACAATTTAGGAAATACACATTCGAGTTTTCGACGAAAATACACGTTTTAAGGTCCCCGGAGTACAAAAAAATTAGTCCCGCAAAATGTTAGTGAACATCCTAGCTCAAAAGCAAAAAATAATAAGAAACGGAAATCGCACATTTAAGGCGAAATATGCCTAGAAAGTGATACTAATGTGTTTTTATAAAATCGACCAGAATATATTTATATTTTTATTTATTGATATTTACAACTGTATAAAAAATACAACAAGTAAATTTGATCATAATGACATAACGATAATGATATGATACACCATGTAGAGAAACTACCCAGTAGTAGAACTCTAAAAACATTTTACAATTTAAGGTCACGAGGCCATCTTCTTTTCAGGCACCTCGGAGGATTGCCAGGAATAGAAGAGGAAGCAAGGTTAGAAACTAGTGGGTTTGGGTGGTTAGGGAGTTTATAATGGAAGGAATGATATCGGGTTCGACCACAATATAGAATCGATTTTTTCAATTTTCGCCAAAACGATTAGTGGTTCTACAGTGAGGTACGCTATCGATATGCAATATTAATTTCGCACGGCAAAATTTTCGTTTTCGACTTAACCTGTTCACTAATCTGTTTATCAGACTCAGGAGGACTCGATACCAGTATTGGCCACACAATGTTTTCTCATACTATATACTTCGCATTTAGGTAGTTAAAGATAAAATATGTTTATGAAATTTATTGCTTGGGACCATTTCTAAAATCTTTTGCACCATTAATGATTTCAACTTGGATCGACTATTATTTTATATAGCGATATTATAAGCATCGTTTTTGAATCGCTTATCAGACTAAAACGAGTATTTGGAAAGCTTAGACAGAGGACCTTCAATTTCTCCTCCTTAAGGATTCCAATGGCTTTTAGATTACTTTTTCCCATCTTGAGTGCATCGGTAAAAGGACGCTTCTTTTTATGGAAGCTTTCTTTACTTGTTGAAAGAAGTGTTTGCCCTTGTATCTCAGCTACCACTTTTAGTCTTGTCTCTATGTTTGTATGTTGTATAAATTTTTATATTTTATTAAATTATTATAGTTTTAAAAATATAGTATATTTCGAGTATATTATAACTTACAATACTATCTATTCAAGAACAAATTAGAGAATTTTAAAATGTAAACTTTTTCATTAAATCTCAATTAAACTTTTTAGTTAGTTTTTGAGCAATGTTGTCTTATTATAATCTTTATTATCACAGTGCATATCGTATAAAGGGCACGGAACTTTAAAATGACATCTTTCCCATGCCTGTAGCTAGATTAAGGAAGTTTCTGTAGCAGTTTCAGAGCTTGTTGTTCTCTGTTTTTGTCAGAATATTGCGGAAATAATTTAATGTACTATAAAGTAGTTTCTAAAGTTTATCTTCGTAGAGGCAGTATTTTTT
>NW_027111434.1:234206-236151 GCF_000696795.3 Halyomorpha halys
AATAAAAAAAAAATTCCTACAATAAATTCACTAACTACTGATTTTTTCCAGTGGTGTAGTTACTTTCATGGATACGCCGGATGAAAAAATATTTTTCATTTTGAACAGCCTCTGTTATATACCTCCTAACTATTATTGGCAAAATAATCAATTTAAACTAGTGATTGTACCTATTTTTCATTAAATTAATCAAAAATTGGGGTGAAACAACTGGGTTTTTTTTCCACTAGGCTCTTGTACTACATATCTAACTAACTAAGGAAGCTTCTACAGCAATTAGGAAACTTATTTTCGGATTTTTAGTCCTTTACAGTTTTTTAATTGAGGCGTGTAGCTCAGAAACCAGCTTAACCGTGAAAATTAGGTTCAAAGTGATCCGTTTGTTGCAAAACCAGCGCCATTTTGATCACGGAAGGTTTCACTGGCGTGGCGAAGGTTTTATTGTTTTCATACCAATTTGTTTTAGATTTCTTTTTCATTTTTTACAATAGAAAATTATCCAGATTTGGAGATGATGTTGAACTTTAGAGTGAGATGTACTATCTCGACGATGTAGGTGAGTTTCAACCGATGTACTATCTCGACGATGTAGGTGAGTTTCAACCGCTAATAAAGAAAGATAGGGAAATTTCACTTGTCACCGGATTTTATACCAGTACCTCTTGCTCCAGCAAAGTTGTCAGATGTCAACAATCTTTTAAAGAAACATTTTAGACCAGATTAGAAAAGCATGGATTCCTTTGAGTATTATAAAAATGTGGCTGCCGGATGTCACAGCCTGTTTGATGGGGATAAGAATGAAAACGCGTTTATTTTTTTTTGTGCAATGTGTTTTTTAAATTAATTTTATCTTGTTTTCAAATTCAGGTTTTTTTTTCAAAATTTTCATTTTTCAATTAAAATTGTCTTTTCTACTTTTATCGTATGTTGAAATTTACCAAAACTAATTCAGTACTTTTTTTTTACTGATTAACACTATATTTCTGACTTTTTCCAATATTATTATTCAATATACTGCATTGAAAATAGTGGTTAATCAGCCAGTTAGGTTCGAAACCAGCACTATCCAAAATTTAAATTTAAATTCCCATAAACCTAAAATTAATGAAGCTGTGAAATAATCATAGACGTCAGTTTTTGCTTTCCTAAAAATTTTCTAAATTTGGATGGAGCTGGTTTTGAAACTACACGCCTCAATTCAAAAACGACCTGACATATCTCTGTAAATATCATTTAATCCAAACCAAGATATCTATAATAACTGTGCTTAATTAATTTTTTTAAATATAATTATAGGATTATTTTACAAGTTAATGCTATGGAATCATTTAATTTGATGGTCTTTCTGGTTTGAAAGGTCAAAAGTGAATTATTATTGCATTAGTATTAGTTCCATTTTAAAATAAAACTATTTACTTCCTGTTGGGCAAGTTCGAAAACCCCTCTGCACCGGAATAGCTTACGTAACGATAAGAAAAGCCATATGAGCGCTCTAAAGCTTTTCTATGCCCAAACAAATACAAACAAATCCATATCCATCTGGTACAATATGCAATGCTGGTTCATGTTTGGATTACAATTAATTCTTTATTTTTTGATAATGATGTAAAGTTTATAATAAATTAAAAAAAAGAAGTCTTTATATTTAGGGTAGTTATTTACACGGGCAGACATTAGCTATAGTTGAAACTAATAGCTAAGATTTTCACGGATACGATATTTATTTATCAATGGTTCATTCATGAATGAATATGAAGTGTCATATCCATGGCAACAGCTAACAGTTTCAACTAAAGCTAATTTTTGCCCATTTCTGTACTCTGGTTTACTGCGAGATCTGGGCTGTAACAGGTACCCTACTGAGCAGAATCTAGAGATTCGAACAGAAAGTCCTCATACAATTACAGGAACAATCTGGGAACAGAACCTACTGGTAGGAGAACTA
>NW_027111434.1:237502-242304 GCF_000696795.3 Halyomorpha halys
TTTTTTTTACATTATCACAGGATATGATCGTAAAACTCCTCTAACCTCCTACTCTCCTATTACAACATAAACATTTTTCTGATAGAATTGAACATTCCTGAACTTTCTCAAAGTACATCAGTGATCCAATTACCTACTTGAGAATTTTCTTTTTTCGAAGTTATATTTGCTCACAGCTTTTTTTTTTCATATCTTTATTTAAATTTACAACTGTACATAATAATACTTTCAGTAAATTTGATGTATTTTGTGATACAGGCGTGTAGAGAAACTTGGAAAATTGGTAGCAATATGACTTTTTTACATTAGCGGGTCTCGTGGCCTTCTTCTTTTCAGGCGCCTCGGAGGATTTTCAGGAATGGAGGATAGAGGAAACTAGTAGGTTTGGGTGGTTAGGGTATTTATAATGGAAGGAATAATATCTGGTTCGGGCTAGAATTGTTACTTATGGAACTTTGAGGTCTTTATGGATCATTTTATTTGTGACAAAGTAAGGAGCATAGAGGATTTCAGGAAGGATTTTGGATTGTTAGAATAC
Source organism: Halyomorpha halys (assembly GCF_000696795.3). Taxonomy (NCBI): domain Eukaryota; kingdom Metazoa; phylum Arthropoda; class Insecta; order Hemiptera; family Pentatomidae; genus Halyomorpha; species Halyomorpha halys. The sequence goes on from NW_027111434.1 coordinate 238,041, forward strand.
GAGAGGAATTCGAAGGTTTAGTGGAACCCCAAAGCTCAACTCCGTATGTCCCTACAGGCCTTATAATAGTCATGAAGATCAGTCAGTGAGCTCTCAAATAGTATTTTTATTTTTTAAAAATTCTATTAAATTTGCTCTTAAATATTATTTTTATTTTTTCTCAATTATAAAATACACCAGGATTCTCAAACATCAGCTGAAATTCCTTATATTCCTACTCCCCATTGACGATTGCCTAACTGTCTGCTTAAATTAAAATTTATGTATTTTTCTGTAATAAAATATATATTACAAATTTAGGCTTTTAATCTTATACGTATTTTGCTGTTAATATATATATCTATGCATGTGCACTCTTTCCTTTGATTTAATTATCTTTCTACTTAAATTCCCTATATAAGTGGATCAATTTCTGATTTTTTTTGTGTTTATATGTATTTTTAATAGTCCCGAAATTGGAAAAAAAATGTTTAGCTAAAAAAAAAAAAAAGTCTAGTTTATGTTTTCATTCTACTCTTAATGTGCATCGGTGCGTTTGATGTCTTTGCTATTGTTCAACTGAAAGGGAACGAGAAGTTACTTACACAAAGGCTGACCAAAGAAAATAATGGATTGGTTTCCACCAACCGAAAAACAGACCAAGCTATACCAGAACCTGTGGAAAATAAATTTAAAACTCTACAGTCGAGGTGGAAAATGTGTTTAAAATGACCAACAAGTGCAAATAGTTCATGAATTTACGCACACAGAGGTGCCTCAAGGCCATATTCTTATGTAAATGGGACAGGAATATATTTGGGTTTTCCTTTCCCAATTGTGTCGGGTTAGATAGTTCATGGATCTGTTGGCAAATGTGTTTTAAATTAAGGCAAATTTTTAAATTATTGGTACTATTTTGTATGCAGAGTGGAGTGTTTAATATATTTTAAATATAATAATAATATAATTCTTTATTTATTCTGGGACGAATCCTTTCAGAATAATGATGAAAAAATAAAATGTATTATAGTGTCTTCTAGTAGAAAGCAAAAAATCAAATTCAATAATGTCTAAAGTCCATATTTATAAATTTTTAAATGAGTAAAAAATAAGAGTATAATAATACAGAGTAGAAAACAAACAATCAACAAAAAAGTAGTATTAAATCAAAATCTAACTTGTGATAATAAATTGATAAAAAAATTTAAAATGATCTTTCACAATATAAAGGGAATAAGGTACAAAATCCAAATTCACAAATTTTTAAATGAATAAAAGAAAATCCAGAAAAATAATATATCAAAATGTAACTTCTGACACTACATCTTAGGAAAATTGATAATTAATAATTAACTGCAGTAATATTAAAAGTCTGTATTCATAATTGTTAAATCAATAAAAAAATATTCATTTACTATACAATAAATGGATTAGTGTCTTAAGCTAGAAAGCAATGAATCGACAAATAAAAAAATTAATATTCAATCAAAATGTAACTTAAAATATTAAATAATAACTTCCAATAATAAATAAAAAATGATCATTGACAATACAGACGGAATGAGATAAAAAGGTTAATCTAAATACACAAATTTTTAAATGAATTAAAGAAATTTCAGTTACAATACAATAAAGGATAAAACAACAGTATAATAGAGAGTTGGAAACATAAAATCAACAAATAAAAAAATGAATGTTATTAAATCAAAATGTAACTTCTAATTATAAATTGAAAAAAATATAGTAAGAAAAATAGAAAATGATAATATTCTATTTATAATTTTTAAATCAATAAATAACCATTAATTTACAGTACAATAAAGATGTCTTTAAATATAATTATTGTCTTAAATAAAAAATTAAATCAAAATAATAATTTAAATTATTAATTAATAAAAAAATAAAAAATGATCATTAACAATAAAGAGGGAACAAGCTACAATGCCCAAATACACAAATTTTAAAAATGAATAAAAGAACTTTTTTTTTTTTATAACCTTCATTAAAATAGAATTAATTCTTCATACATACATAATACATGAAGTTTATTGTATATATAAATATAAAAGTTAAAACAACAGTATACTAATAGAGAGTAGAAAGCAAAAAATCAACAAATAAAAAAATTAATGATATGAAATCAAAATGTAACTTCCAATAATAAATTTAAAAAAAAAAAAGATGGCAATAGACAATTAAGTGCAAATAATATTAAAAGTTTGTATTTATAATTTTTAAATCAATAGATCAGAAAACGAAAAATCTACAAATAAAAAAGTAATCAAAATTTAACTTTTAATAATAAATTGAAAAAAAAAAAGATGAAATAATGTACCAAGTTAAAATTTACATATTTTTAAACGAATAGAAGAACATCCATTTACAATTTAATGAACACTAAAATATTACAGAATAGAAGCCAAATAAACCAACTAGTAAATAAAATGTATCTTCTAATAATAAATTTAAAATATATATAATTGAAATTTAAGTGAAAATAATGTTAAAAGTCCATTAAAAGGACATTCATTCTCTATTGAAAACAGTAAGATCAAATGAAATAACATATTTCTCATTTTTATGTATGTTTAGGCATCACGAATAATGCAGCTTTCTTGTTTTATTAAAATTAACAACATATATTAGTTCAATAAATAGATTTTTGAAATATCAAAACCTATTTTACATACATATTGATTTCATATCTGTTTCTTTAATAGATCTATTGATTTATTTATAGTTATTGTTGAAAATATAATTTCTAATGTTTCTTTTTATGTTTCAGGTGAGTATCTTTTGGATATTTTATTGGATATATAATATACGTGAGTATGTAATAATTTAATATTTATTTTTGTGCTAAATAAAAATGTTCTTATCGGCCATTAAATAATAAAAAAAATACTGTTCTTTAAATGATTTTATTCATATTGTTTCTATTCATATTGGAAATTAAACACTCATCAGATTAGGAAGTATTCACTCGCATGATATCCTTTTGTCATCAAAGATCAAATTTGTTTGTATTTTATATATGTTTATAAATCTAAATTTACCTTTTTTTAGTATTAGTACATCATGTCCAATGATTTTATTCCAAGGATAGAGTAATGTATTTAATTATAAAGTTGTTCAGAATCACTCCTGCATTGTTATTTCTTCACAGATTAACATTGATAATTACATTATATAAAATTGTTTATTTTCCTCATTACTGCACTTTTTTACCTTTCTATAACAGTTACATAACAGTTTAACGGGTTTAAACATATTCTGCAATATGACAACTTCTTTTTTTTTTTAAATAATTTATTTATTGTTATTTACAACTGTATACGTATATACACATCAAGTAAATTTTCTGTAAGTGATATTATGACATGATACAAACATGTGGAGAATCTACCCATTGATAGAATTCCAAAACCATTTCTAAAGGAGAAGATCTCGAGGCAATCTTCTTTCCAGACGCCTAGGAGGATTATTAGGTAGTGAAGGAGAAGCCAGGTTTGGGTGGTTGGGAAGTTTATCATGGAAGGATTGGTATCTGGTTCTGGCCAAATCGGCAACATAAGGGACATTAAGGTCCTGATGGATGATTTGATTTGTGACAAAGTAAGGAGCACTGAGGATTTTATGAAGGATTTTTGACTGGATTCGAGAGGAATTAGATGGTTTAGTGGAGCCCCATAAATTCCGTATGTCCAGATAGGCCTTATAACAGTCATGTAGATCAGTCTTTTGTAATGGATTGGAAGTTTGGACTGTTTGTCTAGTAAATGTTGTAATAGTCGGAATTGACGAGAAGTTTCATGTCTTTGACAATTTCTTGAAAACCAAACTTCATACATCTTTTATTCTTGAATTGGATTACATTTCGGTGTACAAGTTTTTCAAATCTATAGTAATAGAACACTGGTTTAAATGTCGGTAATATGTAATCCACCAAATTATAAATTGTCTTCATTATAGTTTTGTATATCTTTTTATTATATTATTATAATGAAATTTTAAGATGAATTACATAATTTAAGGAATTCGTTTGGCCGACGAGTACTGAAGGCGTGGAAGACAACAAGCTTTTTTTTAGAAATTACTTGAAGACGGTGTAGAAAATTAAACAAACTAATAATAATACGAGTAATGCAGTTTCAGAATTTAATTTCTCCTACTAATCCTTACAGTCCTAAATCTTTCGTAAAATCCTTAATGCTCCTTACTTTGTCACAAATCAAATCATCCATCAGGACCTCAATGTCCCCTATGTTGCCGATTTGGCCAGAAC
>NW_027111434.1:242721-243100 GCF_000696795.3 Halyomorpha halys
AGGAATAGTATACAAACAAATTTAGAATTATACAAAATATTGAATTAAATCATAAATGATAAAAAAATTGATAACTGATAATTACTGCACCCCCCGACAAACTTCTCCAATCATTAATCTACGGTCAACTTCTATCAATTTGCTTTCCATCTTTCTGTATCCTTTCTTGCATTGGCCTTCCCTTTCGGGAGTAATAGTCAGCACTTCCTGGGGTGACCAGAATAAAAGGTAATAAAATAATTGTATTCTTTTCCACCATCTCTTACATCATTCCTTATTCTATTTTTTCCCCCACTTAGTTTATTCGTTAGGTTCACTGCATTTTATTACTGTTATTTATATTACTTACTACTTTTAGTTTATATAACTTTATATCTAC
>NW_027111434.1:243150-245350 GCF_000696795.3 Halyomorpha halys
AATGAATAATAATAATAAGTAAATAGAGGTAGTGTGACTATGAATTAATTTTATATTTATTAAAAATTTATGCAAGTCTTCGGGTTGATGTTGGGTTCCCCAGGTTGTAGGTCACTGCTCCTTTAACTGTCGGCAACTGGGAGTGTAACTTCATGAACCGTTTTTTGATATAATCATCTATTGACTCCATTTGTAATTCGCGATTTTACTAATTAAAAGAAGGAGTATTAATTTTTATTTTTATTTTATCTAATTGATAAAATATAACAAGTAATTAGAACTTATTAGTTAATTATTATTTAATTTTTGATATTAGTCTGCATGGAGGGTCAAAAAAAGGTACTCGAATAAGAAGAAAATTTATTAATTAAATATTAAATAATTTTTCTTTCTTTATGATTACAATTTTATAATGAGCCACCCGGAACATCGTTTCGAATTAAATAATTGTTAAATCAAAGCTGCCCTATCATGTTAACCTTTATCATGCTATCGACACCGAGATATGTTAACACAGAGCTCGCACTGTTCTAGACAGCCCATTGAATTATTCTCAAGTATCCTTCAAATTGATGGATTCCCTTTACACCGGCAATATCTCCAAGCTTAAACTATTGTCATCTATAATATCAATGACAAAACTAATATAATAATTTTTGTAAAAATGAATAAGGACATTGTTTTAGATTTTAAAAGAATGTGAGTTTTATATGTTCCTTCTTCTACTCGTTATCGATCATAGTAATTTTCACTGGTTTTATTTTTAATGGATTTTATATTACTTTATTATAATTTTTAATAACATCGAAAAATTATTTTCAAAATGTTAAAAAAAAAAAGTTTATTAAATTCAAAAACAAAACATGAATCCATGCAACAAAAAACAACCGTCTGTTGACGTCTGTGTGGTATTTTGACTAACCAAGCTCTTTCCTGTGTAGCCCGTCGTACATAATTGCTAAGAGCTCTCCAATTATAGCCTTTTAACAAAGTGAATAATTGCTCTAGAGTACAGGTTTGTTCCCCAAAATATTTTATTCCAATTTCACTATACTTGTGATAGGTTCCCAAGAAGGGAAAGGTACCTATCTACAGATCGGGCAGTTATCCATACTGTCATGTGTTTGCCGTTTCACACTTAAATTCGGTTATCCCAAACTACAACAGAAAATAAACCACATCAATATCAAGACAAAATTTTCGTTTAAGTATGGCGTTACTATTACTACTGCACGTAAGCCTGCGTACAAAGAAAAACTGGATTGGAGGCCTTTTTATTGTTAACCAACGTTTCGCCCCACTTTGCAGGACTTCATCAGAGCTGTCTTGACTGAACCTCTTCATTCCGGAATCGTATTTAGTACATTCATATTTTATGACTGAGTTGTCATTCTTGTTTCAATGAAGACAGCCCTAAAAAAATACTGAACAATGGATTTTAAGGGATTTCTTGCGACAGAGCTCTTTACAGAAATTTATGATTCCTTCTATAAATGAGACGAAAAGTAAAATTGCTTCCTAAATGTGATAAAAAATCACAAAAGTTCGGTACATTTAACCTTAAGAGATATTTTTTTTATCTTACTAACTGTACAAGGACTGATGAATCAATGATTTATTAAAATCTGATTAAAAATTTGTGTTTATGCGAAATAGTCGCTATTTAATTGAAATCATGTAATTTGGAATGGAAACGTTTTTGTTCACAATGTAATATAACTGTTCAAATACAAGCTGAATAGGCAAAGCTGCAGATTTCTTCCGCATAGGGACACATGGACACGTACTCGGAACTCCCGATGCCAGTGGCGTTTCCCCGGTTCCTACCTGGGCTATTTGGAACGGACGCCGGCATACAGCTGTAGGATGATGAAGGGTGCCCAGGTATAGACCCCAACCTGGGTCCTGCCGCAGCTTGGTGTCGTAAATCTGCAGAGGATTAACAAGTAAAGGTCCACTCTGGAAGCTCTCCTCTCTCGGTAATTATTTTAATGGCAGTTGGCACCTTGTTATGGATTATGGAGTAATTCATTGTAAATAAACTGCTCAAGTGACCTTTGAGTGGTTATTATTATATAATAAACTGCGTTAGTCATTTAGTAACTTTATAAAAAAAATATGAATATTTTCTTATCCATTAGCATTTTCTTTGGAACAGTACACCTATTACTAATTTTAGCTAAAGAGTTAAAAAATAAAG
>NW_027111434.1:251046-251848 GCF_000696795.3 Halyomorpha halys
TCATACATAAAGACCTTAATGTTCCCTATGTAACCGATCTAGCCCGAACCAGATATCACTCCTTCCATTATAAACTCCCTAACCACTCACACTCCTTTGTTTCTAACCTTGCATCCTCTTCCACTCCTGACAAGAAGATGGCCATGAGACCAGCTAATATAAAATGTCATTAGAGTGCTACCAATGGGTAGTTTCTCTACACGCCTGTAACACTCCAATTTAACTTAGATCATATTTACTAAATGTACAATTGTAAATAGGAATAAATAAATATTATTAAAAATAATATTTTTTTTATGACAGATAATTATTTTATGTTACACTGTAGCCGTGAGTTTACCCTGTGTTTCTGGATCTCTCCTGGGGTCTACCTAGCCTTATAAATTGGGTACCCCTAATTGGGAAAAAATCTGTCGGTTGAGCGTGATCTTGAAAATATCTCCTTGTATAACCGTTGTTCTAAAAACAGTGCTTCTTTACAAAGTACATACCCCATGACCCTTCATGGGCGTTGTGGGTTCACCATAAAAATCATACACGCCGTCACTGAAGAAATATTTGAGACGAAATACCATGTTCCAGGTTAGCTATAATAGTAGGATCTGTTTCAGCCACTACCGTGACAGTACTATTGAGATTTGCTTGATTTCTTCAAAACCCTTGAAATATAATTTTTATTAATTTTATCAATTAATGGATGTAATGTTTAGATATAACGGGACTGCTTACTATTACCTATATGTTAGTTACTGTGAGTTATAGTCGATTTATAGTATATACAACTTATAAATTTGTATACTTA
>NW_027111434.1:251908-253453 GCF_000696795.3 Halyomorpha halys
GTTTAACATGACTTCAAATAGGGCTGCTCACAATCCTATAGTTATAACATTTAACATGGCAAAACATTTTACATTTAACACAACATCATGAATACCCCTAATATATACAGTTTTAGATCATCTATTAATTCACAGACATCGAACAAACAATGAATATCACCATTTTTTATTTTTATTTATTATTTATTTATATACTGGTGGGCCTTACTTGGGATAATATAAGAGGCAATTTTTTTTTTAACTATTGATTAAGGGGGGGAGGGGTATAATCTCATTCAAAAGGCACCCCTAACCATATACAGCGTTATAAATTTACAAAAAATAAGAAAAATAATAATTCATAATAAAAGATAAAAGTTAATAAAAAAAAATAAGAAAAATAATAATTCATAATAAAAGATAAAAGTTAATAACAAAAATAACGACATTTATGGATTTAAGAAAATAAATGAATGACTTCTAATGGAAAAAAAAAGAAAGTTGATATAAGAAAAAGGTAAAGAGAAATAAAAAAATTAAAATTAAATTTTTGGAGTGACAATAATAGAACTGATAAATATTGAACTTATAACAAGATGTCCTGCAGCAGCCTGACTTCAGTCTTCGGTTTGTGGTTGGGTTTCCCAAGCTGTAGTTCATTGCTCCTTTGACTGTCGATAACTGGGAGTGGAACCGTTTTTTTGATGTAATCCTCTATTGTCTCTATTGTTGTAATCATCTATTTATAATTCCCGATGCGATTGGCTGTTGAATATCACCATATGTAATCATTAGGGAGAATTTTGTTTTTCAAATGTCTCCTATAATACATAACAGGGCTCCAATTCCGTGTTTTCAAATTTTTTTAATAGGTTTTTTGTAGTAAATGGGGGAGGGGGGAGTAGACATAGATTATTTGTCAAGTAAGTGTTGTAGTAATCGGAATCTAGGAGCAGTTTCTTGTTTGAATCTAAAATGGGGATTATATTTAGTTACAATTTTTTTTTTAATAATCTGTTTATTGATATTCTAACTGTATTAAAAATACATATAGCAAATAAATTTGATGTTAATTATACAATGGCATGTGGAGAATCTACCCTTTGATAGAACTCGAATATATGGATTCCAGAGATTTAAAATTAATAACAGGATTAATAATAAAGGAACACGTAACTTTAATATAACTTAATTAATAAATTAACCGATATCATTATTTTGTAGATAGTAATATCAACGCAAATCAATATGCTAGCTAGGTATCTGCTCAAGAATCTGCGGAACGCCTTTGATTACTAAGCTCAGAAATGAAAGTTTCACAAAGTTCACTTATACAAATAATAAAAGATTTTTTTTTATTACGCTAGATTAGGTGGAAAATTTCTCATTTTCTTGCTATCATATAAACTTGTTATTTTTCGCCATTCGTTAGAGCTTTATTTTCTGATATCAAAGGAATTGATGATGTTGTTTGAGTCCATAGGTAAGTTATCAGTGCAAATATTGAGTTATTTAAGCAAAAAATGTAATTATTTATTTTATTTTATTACAGTCCAATGTTTATGA
>NW_027111435.1:0-483 GCF_000696795.3 Halyomorpha halys
CTCCACTGCCCCCCACCTCCAACACTTTCTGACCGTGAACCATGGTGAACAATTTCATGGTGAACTTCAAATTAATTGTATATTTATTTAAAAGAATGCGCTAGTCTTTTGTTTAATTTTGAAACTGAAATTATAGTTTTATAGCTCATTTTTATAGCTGTCACAGCAACTTTATCTTTAAAATCGACTTACAGCAAGTGCCACTTTATGCTTTAATTAGCATATCGATGTAAAACTAAATGATCGTAATATCAGATAGGTCCTATGCTCATAGAAATAGTTTAAAACGGATTAAATACCGAAGTTTCAATACAACTTGCTCTAAATTATAGTAATTAAAGTAATTAACCATTTTTCAAGCATATAGTATTAAAAAAATAAATATGCGTATGAAATATGGGGAGTGGCGTGGCTCAGAGGTAAGGCACTGGGTTATTGACTCCAAGAATCCAGCAGTGACAGATAATTATTTATTTTGTCACT
>NW_027111435.1:4431-4946 GCF_000696795.3 Halyomorpha halys
AAATGGCTGTTAGTGATATTACAGGAGTTAAAAAGTACTAAAGTACAAGTTACTATTATATAATTGTATTAAGTTAAATCGAGAAAGCTAATAGTATTAGTTTGTACTGTATTATGAAACAGGGCCCTTGTGATCTTGGTGTTGCGTACTCTTCCCTTCTTGTTATCCCCTCAATATTTCGGAGGAATCTCATTTATAACGCTTGTAGCCTTAATTGATGCTTCTTTATAAGCGTACATGATTCTGAACAATATTTCAAAGTGTGAAGAAATGTTGATCTGTGTAAAAAAAAAAAAACTAAAACATTGTTTTAATATGTCAACATAATTTTAGTTGTTTGCTATCTTTTTTAGCCATGTAAAGTGTGGCGAAATAAATTGTTGAAAACTAATTTTTATTTCTTTACACAGCGTCCTGGCGCTCTCAAGTCTCCCGCTGGTATTCCGAGTTGAAGCGGCTCTATCCAACCTCCCGAAGGCAATACCTCCTTGGTGTTTTTCTATTCCAAGTTCTTA
>NW_027111435.1:4996-5302 GCF_000696795.3 Halyomorpha halys
CATTAATTTTGGGAGGTCTGTGGTCAGACATTGTTTAGGTTGGCTTCCAATATAGTCAGACGGGATTCCATTATGACCATATGCTCTTGTGACCGACCTTACATCTTAATAATGGTTTAGGACTCAATAGAATTGCAATATTTTGAATTTAATTATATTTTTAAGATATACAAATATACAAAATTTCGGTCTTTTATATTTAAAAATAAAAACTCCGAATACTGCCGCAAAGGTGGGTACTTTCTTTTTGTATTCTTCATGCTAGATATCACCTTATATATTTTATACATTATTGTATGTTGTATA
>NW_027111435.1:6587-10296 GCF_000696795.3 Halyomorpha halys
AGTATTTTCTATTCCGGGCAATTTTAATACAAATTTAAATATTCTATTTATTTTTTTGTTTAATGAAATTTGATTTCAGAAAACAGAGGACGTCTATCGATTTGCTATTCAGCCGTGTTCTTAGTTTATTCACAAAATTCCCGAAACATAAAATACCCTCGTGTTATTCATACATTGAAAACAGATATTTTCTACTAAAAAACCGGTTTTCGAATTTTATAATTTTCTCCAAAAATACGGTTTTTAAAACCCGGTTTTAAAAACCGACAAACCCTACTGACAACTGATCTTTTAGTACGTCCCATACATTTTTTTGAAACTTTGCTTTTTAAAAAGCTATATCTCGAAAACTATTTAACGTAAATAACTCTATTAGGGCTAATACTTTAGCAAATTTACTCTTCTTAAAATGACGTTCTCTTAGGTTTTCTTGTGTTGTATCTACTTTTTAAGAAATAGAGCTCCGAATGAAAAATTAGGTTGTTTTTTTTTATCGCTTTTAATCAGCCGCCATTTTTTTATTCCCCCTATCTATACTTGGCAGACTCATCAATTTTGACTATTAATTATACATAGTTTTCATTAAAATAATCAAAAATTGGGTTGAGATAACTGCCTTTTTTCTCCTCTTGTGCTCTTCTACTATATGATGTATTGTTTCTTTATTTATTTTTTTATAATGTAAAAACCGCATTTGTTACACCGAATATGCTTTATATAAACTTGCAGTTAAGAGCTGCATTTGCACATGATGATGTAGGAACGCATAATGGTCTTAATTAGAGCACTATAGACTCCATACCCGGACTTGAGGATCGACCAGGAAGCCTTGCTAAAGATCCGCAGTGGGCGGTGTAGGAAGAAGATGACGTAGCGTGTTCTCGGAACAGCGAAGAGTGAGGGACCCAGTTTTGAACCCTTTCACTTCATGGGCTCTGGCATCTACTTAGTTGGGATTGCTCTTCGCTACACTTTCCTTTCGACCGCTCTAATCACCTCTACATTTTTTTTTTATAGATAGAAAAATATAGATATCAATTATCCCTCTATTATATAAAAAAATTATAGTAATCACCGTTTACTATTAGGGGTATTCATAATGTGTTAAACCTAAAATGTTTTACCATGTTATAAGTATAGGATTCTGAGCCCTATTTAAAGTCATGTTAAATGTACCAGAGCTCCAAGCGGATTTTCTAAGCAACTTGTTTTATAACCTTTCCTTTCAAAACTTCCTTTTATTATTGCCTTCTTAGTTTTGATTAAAGTAATTTATTACAACATTCCTAAATTGAGTGAAAAGTGAAAGTTTTATTGCATTATTATTATTATCATCCATTACTTTATTAGTTTTTAAAACATCCAAAACACTAACTACGAGTAAGTAACCTAACATAACAAATAAAATGGTGACGGGCTCAGCTGGTCTGTTGCGTCACGTCATTCCCCATTTAACAGACCTACTAACAGACTCTCAACTATGTTATATGTTACATTGCTTTAACATGCTAAAAGAAGGAAATATTTTTCCATTTAACATATTAAACTAAAGATCATGAATACCTCTTTTATATTTTACACCAGCAGACCCCATGACAATTTGATGAACGGTATGGCAATTTATAAAGTACCAACAAGCAAATATTCGCTTTTATGTATTAGATATTTAATCGCAAAATATTGAGTTTAACTATATATAAAATAATACAATCCGAACTACAGAATACCTCTAGAACATGAGCAACGAATAGTACAATTAAATGAACAGTTGTATAATTTGGAAAATTAGGATTGGTTCAGCGACAGGCAGGCAAGGGTGTCTCGTCTAGTTTTTTTAAAGATTTCCAAAAACAAACATATATTTAGTTATAATAGGGGAATCCTTTAGTAATATGTTTTTTAATCTTAGTGGTGCATATTTTTTTAAAAAAAAAAGGTTTGTTATGTAGAAAATTGGAAAAGGGGAAAACCTTTATTAAGAGCAACAAGGATGTGCTACTCATCTAATCTGGTTTGCTAGTTACAAAGCATACTTATTCTATTCTGATCGGATATTTTTCTTAATCTTATAATACATAGACATAATAACTAAACAAGTGATAACATATAATAATAGAATATGATTTTTTTTGTTTCATTTTTTTTTTTTTTATATAAATAACAAAGGACTTGGAGAAATAAATGTTCTTACGGCAAATAAAGAAAAACGGAAGGGTACTGCGTGGTCGGAAGAGAGAAAGCAGAGGCACACAAAAATGGTGAGAAGATACTGGGAGAGAAGAAGAGAAAAAGTAATAATATTCTTTGGTCTTGAAAGGCTGTTCCGTAAAAAAAAAAAAAATGGACTTTAAGATGGTTGACGATATTTTGATATATGGCTATGATCCTAGGAGTAGGACTTGAAAATGTCCGAAACGTAATATAATTAATCGATAAAAAATGGTTATAATTGAGAGGGTTTTTGAACTTCCCAGAAAATATTACATACAATGAAATGAAATCTGTACTGCTACAACCTATGAAGGGTGGGGGTCCAGTAATTCGTAAAGAAGTACTGTTACTAGACTAACGGTTGTAAAAGGAGGTGATCTGGTCAGAATCATGGTCGATAATTTAACTAATTAAGGATACCCACTTAATGAGGCCACTCACGGCTACAGTGAAAATGAAAATAATTATCTGGCACAGCCGGATACGGACCTGGAACCTTGGAGTTAGTAGCACAGTGCCTTATAACTGAGCTATCCTCTCTCACTATACAATAAAGCCTACTAATATGCCAAATAAAATATAGGTCAAAACCTAGATTGTTTTATTTTTAAGTTACAAGAAAACAAAATCGAAACATAATTTTGATAACCTTGGCACTTTAACCCAAAGAAACAAAAGATAATTAGCTAAAACTACTTTCTTGAAAGGACAGACTTAGTGAATGAGCTCGAACCCTTGCCAAAGCCTGAACAGGAAATATCGATAAGAAGTATCAGCCACAATCGATTTGTCTCAAAGATATATTATTATTTTCTAGAGTATTATCATTAAGCATAATATTTTATTATTTTTCTTTTCAGGACTTTTTATCCTTTTTATATTAATTTGTGGATATCTGTCATCTTATTTGAAACTATTTTTTAAAAATATATTACAAATTTAATATAAGTCCTATTTTTTCCTCTTATTTTTCTCCATTGTTTTTTCTTTAAAATAATATTTTTTTTCTTATATTTATCTATCCTTCCAAAATTCCAAATAAACCTCTTTGGTTACTTAGTAACATTATTTGTATTTAACATAATAATACTGTCATTCCGCCTTGGTTGTTATGAAATATCTGAACTGCATCGGCTCTTCATCGACCCAACGCTGGTTGCATAATAGATGCACACTTTGCACATTGAACAGATGACGGAAATGCAATTATCTGCAGCGGTATGAGCCGCATGCTAACTCTATTCCCGACTGCTTTGCATTCTATATCGGGTCATTATCTTCACACAGTTAGCAGCGATGAAAAGGAAAACGATTTTTTTTTTTCGTAAACATTTTTATTTTAAACTTTATTAACACTTGTCAGTCATACTGACAGACAGTGAATTGAATGCACTTTAACTCAAGGAAAATATATGAGAGGTCAGAAAACTAACAGTACCCAGCTTTAATTTCATATTTATGTAGAAATAAAAAAACATTTATGTAGATATTTTGACTT
>NW_027111435.1:11966-19095 GCF_000696795.3 Halyomorpha halys
TTGATTTATTTAATAGATAAATATCAGTCTCTAGAATTTGAATAAAATATATATACTTAATCTATTTTGAAAACTATTATACTTATTTGAATTTTACTACATTCCCTAGATGTAATACTCGACAAGGGACCTTCAGTTCTACTAGGACATATAATATTAATATAAATGCATTAAGCTCAAGGTATTCTGTTATATCAGGAAATGGCTAGTTATTGACTCCATAACAACCTCTTAGGTAACACCGTTATGAAATTATATCTACTTTTTTATTTTTAGCTGCAATTAAAAGTTATTTTAATGCAAGTATTGGATCTTATTGCATAAGAATTTTAATCTATTTTCCTGATTATAGAATAAATATTATGTTTGAATTTGAATGGTATACAAGGATAAAATAATCAGAATTAATGAAGAACAAAGGTACAGATTATTAAACTTCTTTTTTCGAGATATTTTGTGTAAAAATTAGTTTTTTATTTTGAGATTAAATAGACAAACATGCCCGAAACGTTTTTCAAATTATGATGTAAACAATTTAAGTTATAAAATGGTTATTTCCCCACAAATTTAACTGCCTGATAAAAATGATAACCTAGAACCTCAAATTTTAATTAAATAAATATTAAAATAATATTTTGCTTTATTTGGAATGCAACGCCTCATTTGTTTATTCCAATACTTTCTGCGCAGTTATTAAAGCAAAAAGCAGGGATGTGATATGATAAGCATAGGTTTCAATATCAAATTACCTCTGTTTTATATCATCATTAATGTTCTATATCCTTATATATAATAATCAGATGAAGAATTTTTTCAGCGATTTAGGCTGTTTCCGATAGAAATTTCAGAGTTAGCTAGCTATCTTAGTTTCAGGTTAATGCACCCTATTACGTTTCCAACAGAACACTACATCATGACCTACATATCCCTTTTGTCCTTGACCTCATACCTACCAAATTCTTAAAATTCCACATAAACCTTTCCAACCATCCTAATCCTTTGGTTCAAACCTTACCTAGTTTCACCCATCCCTACAATCCACCTAGAAGGTTCAAACGGCAATGGCCAAGAGACTTTTTGTAAAATAAAAATGTACAATTGGAGTTCTGGCAATGGTCAGATTCTCCACTCAAGTTGAGTGTTTGCGGCTTTAGCGCACTTGCTCAGCCTCCACTGGCTCACACGTGGGGGATAGACTGGGCTCAGAGATCCTCAGGTCGATTGTGTAAATATTGTATATTAGAGTGTAAATGTGACTAGAGACTATATTATTTTATCATTATGTTATTTTATTTATTTATTTTCCATACAGATAGTTTGATTATGTTCATTTTGTTTATTCTTCTGTTTGTACATAATATTTTAAGAGAGTCTTTTTTTTTTATTTATTTTATTTTATTTTAGTATGTATGAGATCATCACTATACAACTGTGTGGCAGATTGTAATATCTATTAATAAATAAAAAAGTTTAAAAAAAAAAAAGTTTCAGGTAGCCTTGGTAATCTGGTTAATGAACTATAGACCAGAAACAGGTCGCTAAGTTACCGGAGTTTCACTAAACTCTTGAACAAATCTTAGTTATACAAAGCCTAGTTAAACCAGATATTAGGGCAACCGGCCTTTACTAGACAATCAAAACTTCCAATTAATTTCAAAAGAGTCGTTTATAAGGCTATAATAGGTCAGTTTACACTTTCGGAGTTGAGCTTTGGGGCTCCACTGAACTGTCGAATTCCTTTTTTATCCAATCCTTACAATCAAAAATCCCTTATGCTCCTTAATTTGCCATAAATCAAATTATCCATCTAATGTTCCGTATGTTGCCGATTGAACCAGATACCAATCCTTCCATGATAAAGTCCCAACCACCCAAACCAGCTTGTTTATAACCTTGCTTCGCCTTCATTGCCTGATTACTCTCCTAGACGCCTGAAAAGAATATGGCCTCGAGATCTTCTACTCAATACAGGTAATTAGAGATCTACCAGTGAGTAGATTCTCAACAAGACTGTTTCCTACCAATGTATAACTTACATTACATTTAGAAAAATTAATTTATGATATGAATGTATTCTATGGTAATGTTTCTTGCAGTCTAAGTTTAAACTAATAAAAAAATACTCGAAAATTTCGTGTTTCCGTGGTTATATTTAATGGCATACCAAACAATTTGCAATCAATTGATGATGATAGTGAATGATAGTAAATATTATCGAAAATGGAGGATTAATTACCGCTAATTATCATCTATAACCATAAAAGTAGTAAAGAACAAATATCCAATAATCCCACTTTGAATTTCTGAAATAATAAATCAGACATATAAATTCCATATAAAATTACCCAATACGTATTTCAACCACTTTGAACAACACTGGCCAATTTATAATCAAAATTAAAAAGGTTAATCAAAGAGATTGTTAAACAGTTTAAAGTTATTAAAATACAAGCATAATTGTTAATGAATTGACTTGAGTATAATAGCCTATAATGGATAAATTAATTTTAAGGTCTCCTATATAATGGACTAAGGGCTGAAACGTAGAAGAGAAACAAAAATAGTTGAGATAAAAGAACAAATGAAGTTTGTATTTTAAATTGTTTAGGGCTCCACTAAAACATCTAATTCCTCTCGAATCCAATCCTTACAGTCCGAAATCCTTCGTAAAATCCTTAATGCTCCTTACTGTGCCACAAATCAAATCATCCATCAGGACCTCAATGTCCCCTATGTTGCCGATTTGGCCAGAACCAGATACCAATCCTTCCATGATAAACTCCCCAACCACCCAAACCAACTCGTTTCTAACCTGGCCTCTCCTTCACTACCCAATAATCCTCCTAGGCGTCTGAAAAGAAGATGGCCTCGAGATCTTCTCCTTTAGAAATGTGTATGGAGTTCTATCAATGGGTAGATTCTCCACATGTTTGTATCATGTCATTTTATCACTTACACCAAATTTACATGATGTGTATATATGTATACAGTTGTAAATAACAATAAATAAATCATTAAAAAAACCTCAAAAAATTGTTTATTATTTTTTAAATAAATCAAATGGTATCCTTGTTAAGTATCAACGCTTTTTTTTTATCACTATGGGCCACTAAGGACTAGGTGAATATCAATGGTTAGGCTTCTTTGGGTGTCTTGATTTTCTTTCTTCCCATCGCAGTTTCATGATCCTCGACTGCCTTTCCTTTCTTCTTCGGATCACTTCGTACCCCTTTTTTTCCTCTTCCAATATTGGTGAGATTTTTCAGTGTTTTCCTATACGTATCTCTATGAAGACAGTCGGTATCTGAAATTTTATGTCTCTTTAGTTCCACTCTCGTTTGCCTCGTGTATCCTTCCATGTTTTTGTAGCTAAAAACTTTTTTAAAGATCTTCTTGGTCAATATTCCCTCCTTCATCCTTTACAAGTGCCCATATAACATCAGCCTTCTGATTCTCATCTCGGTTTCCAGGTCTTTGATTTTTCTGTAGATCTCTTCGTTAGAACTTGGTCTGTAACCTTCTTGTGTTTTTCTGGGCTCATAGATTTTTCTTAAGACCCTCGTTTCTATTTTTAGCAAATTTTCCAAGTTGGGTAGGCATGTGTTCTCCATCCCGTATAAAATCACAGGCCTTATTACAATGTTGTAATCCCTTAACTTTGGATTGGAAGGGAGTTTCTTCTTATTGTATTAGTATTAACTGTTTGAAAGCTTAAATTTTCTAATTTTGTGGTTATCTCTCGGATGCTCTCTTTCCCAGAACCGCTTTGACAAATTATTCCCTTACTAAAATACTTAAATTTTCAGGTCCATTTTATTTTTCCATATTCAGTGTTTACTATTTTTTTCTTGAAATTTACTTCAGTAGTCATGAGCTCTGTTTTTTCATATGATATTTGTAGGCCTGCTTTTTCTTCGATTATTTGTAGAGTATTTATTTGACTAATAGCCTCTTCCTCTGATTCTACCAACAGTTCGAAATCGTCGGCAAATGCTAAATAACTCAGTTTTATATGATAGGCCTTGTTCCCTACTATGCTGAGTTATTTTTTTTTTTTCAGAATTATTTCCTGATTTTATCTAGGATTATGTTGAAAAGTATTGGAGACTAACCTCAGCACTCTTTATTACATCAACAGTGCAACGTTTCGGCCTCCTCAAGGACAATCTTCCAATATAAATTCTCACCTCATATCAAAATTTAAAACTGTATTACGGGCTATTCTGCCCAGGTCATTAATTAAAATTAAAATTACTCTACTGTGTCGCAATTTTAATAATTTTTAAAACTTTTAATTTTAGATCATATAAACATGTTTATAATTATTATTATTACTTTCACTAAGTATCAATATGTGAAGTAAATTCTTGAAAAACATGTTTGTGAAATACATATTTAAAATTTACCGTAACTATTTTGCTATTAAATTGTTCAAAAACAATTTCCACCCGTTCAGGCGCTTGAGATATACTATACCGCAAAACAATATATCTGCGACCCAAGTTGGCACGTTTGCAGTTACTGCGCCGCGACAGGAGTTGTCATGGTAAAAAAATATAACTACTGTCGTGGCAGTACTGAAGCATGAAAAGTTGTTGCGTGATAGTTGACGATACTTGTCGTAGCATTGACAGTTACTATCATTGCGACTCGTATACATCTTGGTAGTGAGCAATAGCCTTTGTATATTTTGTACCTTATTTTTTAAAAATTATTATTAATCGCTTCAAATATGCATCTATCAATATCTGTTTAATGATCACATTCTCAACTAAAATTTAAAATAACACGAAACTGTCTTACTTATATATGCACCAATCATTTAGTGACCATAGAGAACAATTGAAGATCCACCTGCGCTCAATAGAATGATTTGGTCAGACATATATATGAGTATATAGGCACGGCCAGATATATTTGATTACTTCAATTAAAAATAACCACATTTATTTTATTAATTTACCCTTATAAACAATGAGTGAGTTATGTTAAACTCAACCAGAGTCAAGCGTGAATGAAGAGAAGGAGTGAGAAAGAGATGGCATGTGAATGCATGAATGAAACAATTAATTCATCAATCAAAATAATTTATTCCGACAGAAAAATTTCATTCAAAGTAAAAATGGAAACAAGACATCTCAGCACAAGTTTAATTCCTTTTTTTTTCTATTACGTTTTATTTTTGTAAGAAGATGTCAGTCGACGAAGCCCGAAGTGGGGAGAAACATTGTTGTTGTTGATTGTTGCTTAAAGGCGTAAAACCCTCTGGTCATCAACACCTATGGGATGATAAAAGTAAAAAAAAAAAATAAAATAAATAAAAAATAGAAAAATAAAAAAAAAATTGAAAAATAATTTAAAAAAAAAAATAAAAAACATAAAAATCGAAGAGGAATTATAATTTATAAAGGAGG
Source organism: Halyomorpha halys (assembly GCF_000696795.3). Classification (NCBI taxonomy): domain Eukaryota; kingdom Metazoa; phylum Arthropoda; class Insecta; order Hemiptera; family Pentatomidae; genus Halyomorpha; species Halyomorpha halys. The sequence continues at coordinate 17,381 of NW_027111435.1, forward strand.
CGATGTGCTTTTAAAAATTCAAATACTCGTGTAATTTTAGCTTCCTCATCTGCGAGAGTTTCGGATAAATTTGGGGTCAGTCCTATCCTGTTTATTGTTGGCAAATAGTGAGTACACTCTTCGAAAATATGTCTAATCGTAAGAATGGACTGACAATATTTGCACGTTGGAGGTGGCAGTTTTCTGATCAGGTGAGAGTGCGTGAGGAGAGTATGACCTATTCTCAAGCGGGCCAGAGCAACCTCCTCCCTGCTGCTGTTGCGGTAGGATGTCGACCATGGTTGTCGACCATGTAGAAACATTGGTTAATTGCTTATTATATATATTTAGTTTATACCGGTAAATAACAATATATAATTACAAAATATATTGTAATAAAATTAAATTAAAATCAGAAGAGTTGAATAATAGTAATAATTTATTTGTTTATGGAGCAACCCCCTACAAATAGAATTAGCCTGTGAAATACATGTAATATATTATCAATTGTAGTAATTTTACAAAAATGATGAGTTAAAGATCGTTTATATAAACTAATAACAAACAATATACCCAAGCTGGGCTATCCACATTTCTTAGAATAAAACAGTGAAACAAATCACTTCGTATTTAGTAATATTAAAAAACAAAAACTATACTTCCTATTGGGACGATAGGTGTCAACCTCTAAGCAAAAGGTTTTGGGTTACATATATAAAAAACAGTTTTAGATCCAATCCTGAGAATACAGACAGAAATTCTCATGGTACGCGGGGCAATCTGTCAAAAAATGGAAACAATCCTCCAGGGCCGTTCCATCACAAGCTGGACAAAGCTTCTGTGGCTCCAAAGTATATTTGTGTGGACCGACATTTAGAGTAATTGCATATTTATCGGAAAGTCGTAGTTTAAATTATTTTCAAGTGAGTTATAGGGCAACTGATTTTTAGGTAGCTTTGAGGAGCATCCGTTGTACTGAAGACCCTACCGTAGATAGTTGAATATATGAAGTAGATTATAGGTAGATAGTCCAGGTGTCGGTTAATAAAGGTACCAAAATAGGAAATGAAAACTATTTATTGCTAACCAACGTATCTTACCCTTTTTGTCGGTTAGCGAAGAAGTGGGGAATTTTATACCTGACCCTCTTTCCTAAATTGTCATACATGGCAATGAATGAAGGAATAAAACGAACCAGTAAGATCAAGCATCGAACTATGAGAATATTAGATTGTATGAAGATAGTCCGGGTAACGGTCAATAAAGGTATCAAAATAGTAAAAGAAAACCATTTATTGTTAACCAATGTTTAGCTCCACTATGTAGAGATAAAAAAAAAAAGATTAAAAAGGAAAAAAAAAATTTGAAAACAATTGTTATGTTATATTAGTATAAGGAAGTATACATGTAAAATATAGTATAAAAGATTGGGAACAAGTTAATAATAAATATAATCTGGGCCCTGTTTCATAATGAAAGCTAATAGTATTAGTTAAAAATATCTAAGTAGTAACGTGTTAATTACACTAATACTTATTTTTTCATAATAGAGGGGACTATTAGTGATATTACAGGAACTAAAAAAGTACTAAAGTACAGGTTACTATTGTACAAGTCAGTGTAATTGAATTAAGTTAAATCATTACTTTCACTAAGTATCAATATGTGAAGTAAATTCTTGAAAAACATGTTTGTGAAATACATATTTAAAATTTACCGTAACTATTTTGCTATTA
>NW_027111435.1:19760-25022 GCF_000696795.3 Halyomorpha halys
CTTCTCCAATCATTAATCTACGGACAACTATCTACACCTCATTACAAATATTTCAATTCATTCCTTTTCTCTTTCCCTTTCTTCTTCCTTCCATTTCACAATTTTTATTTCATTTTATCGACAAATTCACTCTCCCGAATTCTCCCTCTCAGATCCTCCCCAGTGACCCACTAAACAAATTCACTATTATACAGCAGTGTGAAATCAAACCAGAGAAATACTAGTCACAACAGTTGATCAGTCTACAGTAAAAACAAACAAATAAATACATTTTACCAAAACAGAACTAATACATCGATTTAAAGGAAAATATAATAAAAAGTTGGTTAAAAGATATATTTGATTGGATAAATAAGTGTAAACACACAATTCGACAGGTCCACTTACTAAAATAAATAAATAGAAATTATAATGAATGATCAAGAGCTAATTCCCATGCAGGTGATGGTGTATGATCCCCAGACAGACCAAAATAATATTTTCCGCTAAGATTGCAATATCCCCGATCCTAACACGCATGCTAACGCTAGATCTAAACCAGAGGCCTCTCACGGTGAACTCTCTCTCCGAAGGTCTCGCGGAATTTGTCCTTAAGGAAAGGGATGCATTTTTCATATATAAAAAAGAATTAATTATAAGGATATAATTTCAAAACAATTGTTATGTTAATAAAGTATATAAAAAAAATAATTATACATTATATTTTCAAAACAATTGTTATGTTAATGAAGTCTATAAAAAAGAATTAATAATAACAATATAATTTTTATTATTAATTCATAATTTCGGTCGAAAAGTAGGTTAACAATAAATAGTTTTCTTTTACTATTTTGATAGCTTTATTGACCACCACCACCCGGACTATCTTCCTACAAAATAGAAAACATAAAGATATGTTGGTCGTTACATTTTAGCTTTATTCAGTAAAATAACATAAAATATCTAAATTATATTTATTTTAATAAACCAAATGGAAAGAAAATATTTGCATAAAGATCGACATATTATAAAACTAAATCATAACCTAAAGGAAAAATACGAATTTTAAATTATATATATAAATAATTGATCATCATCTTATTAAATCTTCTTCTAATCTGACATCATTAATTGATTAATAAAAATCATTTATTCCAATATGAAAATTCCAAAGTAAAAATAAAAACAGTACGTATAAATCACATCATTTGATAACAAAAAAAGCATAATACTGATTCAAATTGACTGTCAGATTTCTAATTAACTGTATAATTGATATTTTCTGATATGTTAACAGCTTCTAGCATTTTTCTTTTTGAATGTATTATTTTTCTTATGTATAACTAATGTATTATCAAAATCAAAAATATGTTTATTTTTGGATACATGTTGCACCAATCCTGTTTTATTTGGGTCTTAATACTTTTTTATTTGCATCATTATTATGCTTATGTATTCTTTCTCCCAATAATTATGTAGTCACTCCAGTGTTTATTGCTGGACAATTCCAACATGGATCTTTCTATAGTAGAATCTTCAACGTTTCTGCGATCCAAGAATCCTAAGAGAAGGGAGCCGTCTCCTACAAGGGTATGGAAGTTGGACAAGGCCTAATGAGCCATAAAGGAACTTACATTAAAAAAATAAATGCAATAAATTCCTTATTGGGTATATGAAATATAGGAACAACTATAAAATTAATAACAGAAAGCTTTAAGAATCTTTCTTTTAATCAAAACTTTTTCAATAAAGTGAGACATTAATAAATCTCATTTGCTATAAAGGACGAAACATTACAAGCTAAGGACGACAGGTCCAATGTTGCAACGACATATCACAAGAGAATATTTCATTCTGTTTAGCTATTACCATGACATTAAATTATTATTAAGGGTCTTTTGGGGTTTCAAATTATAAGTTTAAGAAAAAATTTTGAAATCATAACATTCAAAGATAAAAAAAAAATTACCGTTTTATTATTATTATTATATTTCTTATTAGAAGAGAGAGAGAAATACTTTATTTATCTATGCTACCTAAATACATCAGGTTGCTATCTCACACAGCATACTTATCAATCCGTAATCGAACATATATAAATTACACATACATGGTATAATCAGAAAAAAAGAGATACAATAATAAGATATAATAAACAATTTTTTTTCCCCCTACAGTTTCATCTTACAATCAATTTCGGTATTTTGGTTGTATTGTACAACAAATACAAATGTTTCAATTCATTCCTATTTTTCTTTCTCATTTCTGCTCCTCCAATTTCACCATTTCACAATTTTTTAATTCACCCGATCAACAAATTCGCTCTCCGGAATTCACCCTCCTAGATCCTCTCCAGTGAATGATGGGAGGAATTCGGGCTTCTCTTATTCTATGACGTCTACGAGGTCTGAGATACTCCTAGAAATATTATTAGAGTATCTATCAATGGGTAGATTTTCCAAATATACAAACATGTCATTTTGTAACTAATAATTTACTAGTTTTATATAACAATAAATATATTATAAGAAAAAAAGGTTCTAAATATTTTATTGCATAGCTGTATATAATAAAAACATAAACACTACACTACAGAAAAAGACGGTTTCGGAAATTATTAAAGTAAAATTATAAAAGTTAAAGATAAAATAAATATACTTGATGTTGAAAATTAGCTAAAAGAGAATTATAAGGAAACCAAAAAATTGTAACCAATTGCTACAATATAGCGAAAATAAAATTAACGAACTCAACTCAGTTACAGGCCTACCTTCTACGCCACAACCCCTGATGAAGACCTGAAACTCAGGTCGAAACGTCGGCATAAAATAAATAAATATGTTTTTGTTTATTTATGTTGTTCTTTGCTGACCGCACCCCCCGACAAACTTCTCCAATAATTAAAATTAACGAACAGTGTTCATTCAATGTTGATGAATAATGTCAGTAAGTTGTAAATTAAGCTCTAAGATATGACATTTAAAATTATTTATATACAGTATTTCTCGACCTTTCAGGCCAATACGAGAGACCAAAAACGAAAACCGAAAAGCCGACAAAGATATTTCTAAATTAATGACTACAACTCTCTTGCAATAACTTAGTAAAGGAATTCATCTTAATCACCTTTCTAATAAATTATATACTCACTGTATTAAATCCACTTCGAATACTTGTGTTTTTTTTTTATTTTATTGCATTTTTTATAATATTATTTTCTATTTTGGGCCGGTTTCACCAATCTCCGTTAAAAATGATATTTGTCGAAGAGTTTAATAAAACTACTTTAACTTAGCGACCTATTTCTGTTTTACCGGGTTGTTTACGTGGTTACCAAGGTTACCTCAAACTGAGGTAATTGTCAGCAGATCGCGCTAGTGTTCTCGAAAATTAAAATCAAATATTAGTTGATCTTCATTATTCTAACATTATCAGTTTCTATCAAAGTTTTCAGGTTTTTTTCTTTCCATTTCTTACGCACAACTAAAGTAAGTAACATTTATCGTATTATAATTGTAATTCTGAAGAAAGTAGACAGCAAGACGATTGCTAAAACAATAGTGTAATATAAATTAAAGCTTTGACAGAAGTACTAAGTAAAATACATCAAAGTAGAAACACTATTCTACTTACCTAAAAAAATACAATAGAATAAAAATCCCTTTCAACAGTGTTAATGAATCTAACAGTGAACTATTATAACTTATTGAAATTATCTTTCGAAAATTATAATTATAATTATAAACAAAAAGCTAATCATTTGAAAATATTTGTTATAACCTTCTTATAATAACCCTCTTATACCTCCACAACGCCATAATAATTAATACTGTAATATTTACAATTAACTTATGTCTTTATTTATTTTATAATGTTATTTTGGCACCTACGATCGGACCAAATTTGAATGTAATTTTTAAAATGAATCAAATAAAAATAAAAATAATGTAGTAGCAGTTATTTAAATTATGAACATAATTTACATAGTTATCATAAAACTATAGCAATTTTTAATCAGTAAATCATAATTTATAAGAACAAATAACGAAATCCTTTTTTTCACCCACAGAAACAAATCATTATTATTTTTAAAAATCCCACCATTAATAATAAATCAAAAGACTACATTTTATATGAACTCAAATAATTTAAGTTATTATAAATGGAAAATTTGGAAATGGGTCTTGATTTCATCAAACATGTTACCTCATTAGTGCAATTACATTGAAATTTTTGTTTTAGCAGGAATAAGAGAAGTCCGAATTCCTCCCTTAGACAGGATGAAACTCTTTTAAAATAGGTAACAAAAAAAACATTGCAGTATCAACGAACTTAAATAAACTGTCACTGTTTAAACAAAAACTAGATTGTTAGGAAAAATAAATAAATAGAAATATAATTCAACACAAACCAGTACGTGAACTTACAGACATCTTATAATTCAAGAAATAATTACGAAAATGTGAAGAAGGCTATAAAAAATAAAATAAAATTGAAATACACTTTTTAATCAAACCGAAAATTATCTAATCGAAATTCTTGGGACCCAGGTACTTACCTTAGTATTGCCAATAATATTAGCTCTCCATTAAATTGCAATTCCAATCACTAATATTAAAAATTGAGGATCCAATTTTTTTTTTTAAATAATTTATTTATTGATGTTTACAACTGTATACATATATACACATCAAGTAAATTTGCTGTAAGTGATATTATGACATGATAAAAACATGGAGAGAATCTACCCATTGATAGAACTCCAAAAACATTTCTAAAAGAGAAGATCTCGAGGCCATCTTCTTTTCAGACGCCTAGGGCGATTATTAGGTAGTGAAGGAGAAGGCAGGTTAGAAACGAGTTGCTTTGGATGGTTGGGAAGTTTATTATGGAAGGATTGGTATCTGGCAAAATCGGCAACATAGGGGACATTGAGGTCCTGATGGATGATTTGATTTGTGACAAAGTAAGGAGCATTAAAGATTTTATGAAGGATTTTGGACTGTAAGGATTGGATTCGAGACGAATTAAATGGTTTAGTGGAGCCCCATAGCTCAACTCCGTATGTCCAAATAGGCCTTATAATAGTCATGCAGATCAGTCTTTTATAATGGATTGGAAGTTTAGACCGTTTGTCTAGTAAATGTTGTAATAGTCGGAATCGACGACCAGTTTCCTGTCTTTTAAGTCTTGTATGAGGATTCCATGTCGTTTGTCCAGATTTAGTCCTAAGTAACGGATCTGTTCGACAGGAATAAGTGGGGTATTATTAAAAGATACTGT
>NW_027111435.1:25072-25425 GCF_000696795.3 Halyomorpha halys
TCCTGAGCCGAGATGTGGCAAACAATAGGTCTATTGTTTATCGTCAAAGGGAGACCGCGATCCTCACTGTACGAAGTCTAGAAGACAACTGTTTTCTCAGGAGTTTTAAATGCCCTATAATAGCAATTAAATTTAAAATTGATTCAGCAGCTACTTTTGACAGATGAAATAGCTAAAAAAAAATAATTTGTTCTAGCATGGAATAGTTTTTTCATTATTGCCTGAGCAACTAATTTTTAGAATTCTATATCTCGATCAGGGCTCCACTAAACCATCAAATTCCTCCAGAATCAAATCCTTACAGTCCAAAATCCTTCGTAAAATCCTTAATGCTCCTTACTTTGTCACAAATC
>NW_027111435.1:25845-26231 GCF_000696795.3 Halyomorpha halys
GTCTACTCGTTCTGACAATAGGAATGTATTATATATAAAAACAATACATTTTATTTTCATTTGTATTATGTTTTTATTTGATACTTTATATAGTTGCATACGTATTTATTGGTACAGTTGTAAATTTCAAAGGAAAAATAAATTAATGATAACATTTATTTTTCATTTCTACTGCATCTATTGTTTTAATTATCTGCTTGTTATGACGATAGGAATGTACTGAATATAAAAATAATATATTTTGTTTTCATTTGATACTTTATATAGTTTCATATGTATTTATTTGTACAGTTGTAAATTTCAAAGGAAAAATAAATTAATAATAAAATTTATTTTTCATTTCTACTGCATCTATTGTTTTAATTGTCTGCTCGTTATGACGATAG
>NW_027111435.1:26513-26918 GCF_000696795.3 Halyomorpha halys
ATACTCCCAGTAAGGTGTATAGATACTGCAAGTGAGCACACTTCACTGCACTCTTCGTAGTACAAGACCCCAAGTGTAGAAAAATCAGTTATTTCACACCAATTTTTGATTAATTTAATGAAAACTATATATTATATAAATTACTAGACAAAATTGATGAGTCTGCCAAGTATAGGTAGGGGGAATAAAAAATGTTTAATCAATTATTGAAGTATCATCATTGGGTGGTTCCTTCCTAAGATTATGTATTCTCATACATTCATCAAATTTACTTGTATTTTTTTATTGTTGTAAATTTTACTAGAAAAATAAGTAAATAATATAATTTGTTTTCATATCTACTGCATCTATATATTGTTTTAATTGTCTACTCGTTCTGACGATAGGAATGTATTGTATATAAAA
>NW_027111435.1:26968-27400 GCF_000696795.3 Halyomorpha halys
TCCAATTTTTTTTTTTAAATAATTTATTTATTGATATTTACAACTGTATACATATATACACATCAAGTAAATTTGCTGTAAGTGATATTCTGATATGATAAAAACATGTGGAGAATCTACCCATTGATAGAACTCCAAAAACATTTTTAAAGGAGAAGATCTCGAGGTCATCTTCTTTTCAGACGCCTAGGAGGATTATTAGGTAGTGAAGGAGAAGGCAGGTTAGAAACGAGTTAGTTTGGGTGGTTGGGAAGTTTATTATGGTAGGATTGGTATCTGGTTCTGGCAAAATCGGCAACATTGAGGTCCTGATGGATGATTTGATTTGTGACAAAGTAATTTTATGAAGGATTTTGGACTGTAAGGATTGGATTCGAGTGGAATTAAATGGTTTAGTGGAGCCCCATAGCTCAACTCCGTATGTCCAGATAG
>NW_027111435.1:27450-31197 GCF_000696795.3 Halyomorpha halys
TACTTTTTGCCTCCCACTTCCTCTCTAATCCTCGGCCAAGGCTCTATAAATATTCATTTAATATTAAATAAAACTGGAATCAAGGTGGCATTGAACGCAACCTTACTGAACGACCTGTGTTAGAAGTGAGAAAAAAGAACGCGAAGAGGTATTTATTAAGTAGTTGTTCTACGACGCCTGCATCACGTTTCGCTCTGCTACAATTTATAATAGTCGCGTGTTTGAAATAATTTCTAGTTCTCTCAACGGCCATGAAGAGAAATAACAATTGCTAACTTATTATACTCCCAGTAAGGTGTATAGATACTGCAAGTGAGCTCACTTCACTGCACTCTTCGTAGTACAAGAGCCCAAGTGTAGAAAGAAATCAGTTATTTCACACCAATTTTTTATTACTTTAATGAAAACTATATATTATATAAATTACTAGTCAAAATTGATGAGTCTGCCAAGTATAGGTAAGGGGAATAAAAAATGGGGGCTGTTTCAAAACCTTAAAAAAAAATTAATTTTTTATTCGGAGCTCTATATCTTTAAAACTACCAACAACACTAAAAACCTAAATATAACATCATTTAAAGTAGAGTAAATTTGCTAAAATATGATTCCTAAAGGAGTTATTTACTTTTAAGAGTTACCAAGATAATACCTTTTTAAAAAGCAGCATTTCATAAAAATGTTCAGAAAAATTAGTAGTTAGAGAATTTATTTCGGGAAATTTACATCTTAAGAACTATTAGATGTAATATTCGAAGTTATTATAATGTACTATAAATTAGTTTATATTCGTAGGATTAGCAGTTTTCGAGATATTTGCCAAAATAAATTGCTAAAATGTAGTTGTAAAGACTATGGGTAAATACAGACGTGAACATCTCATTCGTTGCAGATCTGGCCCGAAATAGTTTATAATCTCTCATGATTATTTTTTTTAATTTATTTAAGTGTTTAGACCACTAGAGCCATTTTCACTGGATTTATAAAGTAGATTACATACAATTGACATGTTCACAAAGTTACAAATTTACAATTACAATTACAATTTGCATTTTATGTTACAATTAGAATTGACGCAGCGAGTAAATTACTATATTAAATTATGTATCCACTAATACATAATGGAAAATCTCTCATCCTTAACAATCCCTGATAATCCTCCGAGGCGTCTGAAAAGAAGATGGCCCAGGGATATGCAAATTTAAACCAACGATTAAAAAGTGCCATTATTGGATGGTTCCTTCCTAAGATTATCATGTATTCTCATACATTTATAAAATTTACTTGCATTTTTTTATTGTTGTAAATTTTAATAGAAAAATAAATAAGTAATATATTTTTTTTTCATTTCTACTGCATCTACATATTATTTTAATTGTCTACTCGTTCTGACGATAGGAATGTATTGTATATAAAAATAATACATTTTGTTTTCATTTGATACTTTATATAGTTTCATACGTATTTATTTGTACAGTTGTAAATTTCAAAGGAAAAATAAATTAATAATAAAATTTATTTTTCATTTCTACTGCATCTATTGTTTTAATTGTCTACTCGTTCTGACGATAGGAATGTATTGTATATAAAAATAATACATTTTATTTTCATTTTTATTATGTTTTTATTTGATACTTTATATAGTTTCACACGTATTTATCTGTACAGTTGTAAATTTCAAAGGAAAAATAAATTAATAATAAAATTTATTTTTCATTTCTACTGCATCTATTGTTTTAATTGTCTGCTTGTTATGACGATAGGAATGTATTGTATATAAAAACAATACATTTTATTTTCATTTTTATTATGTTTTTTATTTGATACTTTATATAATTTCATACGAATTTATTTGTACAGTTGTAAATTTCAAAGGAAAAATAAATAAATAATATGATTTTTTTTTTCATTTCTACAGCATCTATATATTGTTTTAATTGTCTACTCGTTCTGACAATAGGAATGTACTGTATATAAAAATAATACATTTTTTTTTATTTGTATTGTGTTTTTATTTGATACTTTATATAATTTCATACGTATTTATTTCTACAGTTGTAAATTTCAAAGGAAAAATAAATAAATAATATAATTTATTTTTCATTTCTACTGCATCTATTGTTTTAATTGTCTGCTCGTTATGACGATAGGAATGTATTATTTATAAAAAAAAATATATTTGGTTTTGATTTCTATCATATTTTTATTTGATAATTTATATACGAGAAGATGGTTGGGGGTGCGGAAATATGTAATATTTTACATTAGTATTAATATTAGTTATTGATAATTTAAATTTATTTTTCTTTCCATAATTTTAATTTTTAAATTATTAATAACTAATATATTCGTATTTCTTTGCATTATATAACTTCATTTTTAATTTATTTCCTTAATTATGTTATTTTATCTACTTATTCAATTACCTATGTATACATTTTATTTTCCACTTGTATGAGATCATTCATCAATATTACCTATTGCCCACAACTGTGTGGCAGATTGTAATATCTATCAATAAATAAATCTATCAATAGGTTAAAATAAAAAAATAAAAAATTCCATTCTGTAAAATTATTTACTTTATGTCATTCTGTTTGTATTTTCTGTATTCATTGGTTGTTATCTTGTTCTGTTCTTAGCCCTGATGAAGGCTAGAAATTCTGGCCAAAACGCTGGCACGATTAAATAAATTACATCAACTTATTTGTGTTTGATTTTGACCGCACCCCCAAACCATCTTCTCCTTGTATATGAAAGAAAGTTTATTTTTATAATTATAAAAAGAAATTGTTTCCGATAAGGACTTTAACCCAAGGCGGATTTGATGAGTGAAATTAATCAGAGTATGTCAGAGCGTAGGTGCGACATTTCCCAACGTGACGTGCTGGGACAAGGCTTCCGCATCGCTAACCTAGAAGAGCTTCTCGGAACCTGACTCACACACCTTCTTCGCCCCCTCCACGTCGCCAAATTAGCAGTCCAAACATGGCCCCGGGACAGTAGGTTATTGACTTTCGGACAACTGTTGTTCTTGTCACTACAATATCTTGTTACAAAGACCTCATTTCTTTTCAAAGGCAAAGGCAAAACTGTCTCTTCTGCATAAGTGGGTCTGAAAAAGCAAGGCGCAACACGTCACCAACGATAATTCAGACTATACATTATTTTTTTGGATATTTTTGTGAAAACTCCTTCCAATTAATATCTCAATTTCATATAACTTTATTATATTCCTTTTCGGGACTTTTTTTTTATACTCTACATCTATTCTTTATATCATATGTTTCATATCATCAATAACGTTTCGGGCTCTACTGCCCATTATCTAGTTCTACAAATCAAATCTTTTCAAAATAAAGTCTTAAGAATCGCAGTGGATGCCCCTTGGTTTGTAAGAAATAGTCAATTGCATCGGGACTACAAATTGAATCTATAGACAACTTCAAAAAATGATTCATAAAATCCCACTCCGTTACCGATAGTTACAGGAGCAGTGACTTACTATTTGGGAAACCCAACCTCATCCCAAAGACTGAAGCCTATCTATTTCTATTATTATCATTAAAAAACTATTTTGTTAACTTTTTCCCCTTCATTAGAAGTAAATAACTTATTTTATTAAATCTATAAATGACATTGTTTTTATTATTAACTTTTCTTTTTCTCTCTTAAAAAGTATTATTATTTTTATCTGTTTAAATATATATATAATATTTACTTTATGTCATTCTGTTTGTATTTTCTGTA
>NW_027111435.1:33889-36168 GCF_000696795.3 Halyomorpha halys
CTATGTATAATTAATAGTCAAAATTCATGAGTCTGCCAAGTATAGGTAGGGGGAATAAAAAATGGCGGCTGTTTCAACACGATAAAAAAAATTCATTCGGAGCTCTATATCTTTACAACTACCAACAACAATAGAAAATCTAATAGAGTATCATCTAAATTAGAATATATAATATTTATTTATTGATAAGTATTGCAATATGCCATAACCTTGAGCAATAAGTAATAGTATTAAATTATCACATTCGTACAAAAAATTAAATAAAAAATAATTATGCATATACACCGAAAGATAAATGAAATGAACATAATCAAACCATGTGCATGAAGAAATAAAGAGAAAATTAAATAAGTAAAAATTTTGAACTTATATAAAACAATCAAATTAAAACTCTAATCACATTTGTACTACTATGTACAATTGAGAAAACGCTTCGGTGAAACATAACGAACTTGTTAACTTTGTAACTGATATTAAAATGTTTTTTACACTAATTTTGTTAAATAATTTCTGAAACTGAATATATTTATTTGATTGGTTCAAATTGGTTAAATAAATCTAATTTATATCGATACTGGTCGAAATTTAAAAAAAGGAAAATGGTGGTCGGGATATAGCATACACAAGACAACTTGAATGCTTTATGGTTAAAATAAATCCTCTTTATATAAATGTATATAATTTTTACATGCAGGTTTAGGAATTACGCCTGATACTATACCTTATCGTACCGTATATATATATAAATATACAATGAAACTGAAATTGATATCTTCTTCTTCTGCATTCTTCCCGGCGAGAATCCACAAGAGAAACTGTAGCCATTTTGTGAAGAAATGCGTGATGTCCAGTTTTTCTTGACCATCATAAAAGATGTTAGGGGACTTTGTCCACCTTTATCAATATCTCGTTATCTTCGGCCAATATCTCCGACTTCTACGTCATTTCTATTCTACGTCAGACACAGATTACGTAGGTAGGATAATATATTTATATTGGCATTACTATTATTATTATTATTAGAGAGAACAAGTAAGAACTACAAGGATAATTAAGACACTGATTAAGGACTTAAATATTAAGTTAAACTTCAAACCCATACTAATTTAGAAAGGATTAATCGAACTAGCACAGGGAATCAAATTGTCAACCATTATTCGAAAGTTCATTTCAAAAGTCCTTTAGCAGATGCGGAAGGATAAAGGACAAGTCACGATAAGTAAGGATATGGAAGAGACTTAAACGCTCCAGATGAAGTCACGTCAAGAAAGTGCCTGAAGAGAGACCTCAAAAGGAGGAAGAATGGTTGGAAGAGGAGGGCAAGGTTGTACAGGATGAATTAGAGAGCGCCATTTTTAGCGAAGGCCTCAAAAAGGAGATTTGCCAATAAGACGTCCTGAGGAAGATGGATTTCAACATGTCGCAACTAATTCAGCTCCAAAGGACTTATATCTCTTTGGCAAAGGTCGCAGAAGCAGATACAGATTATCCTTATATAATTATTGTTGTTAAAGCCCAAAGAAAGATTTATTTTTAATTTAAAATCTGAAGAAGATTGTCAGGGTTGCGGTCAAGAAGAACAAATTAGTTCTCAACTATTCATTATCCGACGTTTCGCCCCACTTTGTAGGGCTTCATCAGGACTGTTCAAGGATGATAGCTAAATAAACTTTTTGTAAAGTCTGTACATGTAAATTACAGTACAATTAAATGAACAGTTGTATGATTTGTAAAATAAGAGCTGATCCGTCAATAACCCTATCACCTCTAGTTTCATTTATAAATATTATGAAATATATTTTATGAATTTTATTTTACCTCATCATTCGCATTCTATCCTTGAGTTAAGGGAGCAGTATAAAAATTTAAATTACCACATTTATTAATAAATGATTACGATAAAATACAGCAATAAATTGTTCGCCGAAAATACCACTAATTTATTTACTGAATGTCCAATTAAAAAATTTTATATCCAAAAACAAGAAACAAAGAATTTATTTCCTCATTCATTTCGGAGGAATTTTTCCTCTTTCCAATGTTTGGATAGCTCTCTTACAAAATGAAACTAGGACAGATCGATTTCACGAAAAGTAAAATGAGTCACTTTTACTGAACCAACCAGGGCTAGGGAATCCGGCGCAATTCAATGACGTCACATCATTTTCGCTGGCCCACTTATGACGCAATAGCGTTCCGTATCCGGCAAGGGTGTATCCGCATCGATCGGCGCTCAGGGGATATCATGGTACTCCATATAATTAACTAATAAATATATA
>NW_027111435.1:38551-40224 GCF_000696795.3 Halyomorpha halys
TTGCCAAATTTATATTCATATGTGAATATCATAAAAACTACTACCTCTACGAAGATAAATGTCATAAACTATTTTATAGTAAGTTAAATTTCCTTTATTTTGAGTGTTGGCATACATTTATATGTCTTATAGGTCTAGGGATATATTTTTTCAAATATCCACCATTTTATACCAACAACTAGAAATTAACATTTTTTGAGTTTATTTTGTCAAATATCATAATAACTACTACTCCTACAAAGATGAACATTATCAACTATTTTATAGAAAATTTAACTAGATTTGATTTGAGTGCAGACAGACATCTGTATGTCCAATGGTTTCTGAAATAAAAGTTTTTCATAAATGAAACTTATTGTCCGAACAATTAAATATTGTTTAATTGTTGTTTAATTAATAAATCAATTTATTATAGCAAATATCATGAAAACTACTATTTCTACCAAGGTATTATTACCTATTACACTTAGTATTACAATATAAATTTTTTTAAAAATATCTTTATTGAAATTTTACAACTATATATTACATAATACATTAAGTAAATTTGATCTTAGTTAAAATGGAGTGTTACAGGCGTGTAGAACCTTCTCGGAGGATTGTCAGGAATGGAAGTGGATGCAAGGTTAGAACTAGGGGGTTTGAGAGGTTAGGGAGTTTATAATGGAAGGAGTGATATCGGGTTCGGGCTAGATCGGTTACATAGGGAACATTAAGGTCTTTATTTATGATTTTATTTGTGACAAAGTAAGGAGCATTAAGGATTTTACGAAGGAATTTGGATTGTAAGGATTGAATACGAGAGGAATTCGAAGGTTTAGTGCAGCACCAAAGCTCAACCCCGTTTGTCCAGATTGGCCATATTATTGTCATGTAGATCAGTCTTTTGTAATGAATATAAAATGTAAAGTACATATGTTTCTTTTCAAATGAAGAAAAATAAATATAACTAATGTTTAAATTAAATAACTTATATCCAAATTAAGTCTCAAAAGATGTTTATTTCTTTAAAAGTCCAAAGTTTCAGCCAATTCGGCCATCCTCAAGGACAATCTTAAATATTTCAAAGACAAATACTGTAGTGATAACAAAGTATAATAGAGTTATATTGATTTGTAATTAAAAGTTTTATTATTAATGTGAAGAGTGACGAAATAGGGGAATTTTGACTTAAATGCATGCAAAAGCTTTAAATTATTCAAGTGAGTGTAAGTTTGTATTAATAGAATGTGCTTGAAGATGGCCGAAACGTTGGACTTTTATAGAAATAAAGTGTGTTTCGACATTAAATTGGATATAAGCTATTTTATTTAAACAATTATAACTGTGTTGGCAAGATTATTATTATTAGATCAACTCCTCAGCGGCATTAGTCGACGTTAGCAAATGGTTGAAATGGATTTGCCACTGTCGAAATTATTAACAACATTTTTATTTCCCTAGTATATTTCTTTTAAATCTATTTTTATTTATAATTCATTTGATGTTTCATTATTTTACATTTGTTTTAGTGGCAAACCTGTTTGAAACCTCTCGCCATATGATCAATTAATAATCACTTAGAATAGGACATACCCGATTGACACACATCCATCTCATAA
Organism: Halyomorpha halys; assembly: GCF_000696795.3. Taxonomy (NCBI): domain Eukaryota; kingdom Metazoa; phylum Arthropoda; class Insecta; order Hemiptera; family Pentatomidae; genus Halyomorpha; species Halyomorpha halys. The sequence continues at coordinate 40,153 of NW_027111435.1, forward strand.
CAGGAGAGGCCCCTCCGAAATGTTCAAAATGTAATAGCAATCTGACCGTCAAACACATTTTTGAAGAATGTC
>NW_027111435.1:42404-43244 GCF_000696795.3 Halyomorpha halys
TCCTTGTCAAGGTTAAGTTCATTAACAAATACTTATTGACCTCTGTTACAGACTGGAGACATACAGAAGAGAGTCGGCCTAGTAAATAAAATAACAGAATGTAACTAAAAATTAAGAAAAAAAAACAACACAAAAGTGATTTAAAAAGAAAAAATATACTAGTTGAAATATAACTAATTACGAAAAAAATAAAATCAATAATGCAAGTTTCAAATATAAAAAGATAATTTTATAGGGAAGAAGATAATAGGGTTCCAGATATTGAATTAAATATTGATAATAAAAAGTTACAACAATCTTGATTGATTGATTGAAGAACAAATATATATTGGAGAGATATACAAAAAACTGGAAACTATGGTATAATAGTACAAGTCTTGGGCTCTTGTAATATTATACTGTAGTTAACTATTATACGTAGGAGAAAAAAAACAGTTATTTCATCCCAATTTTTTATATCTTTAATTAAAACTATGTATAATTAATATTCAAAATTCATGAGTCTGCCAAATATAGGTAGAGATTAAAAAATGGCGGCTGTTTCAAAACCTTAATTTTTCATTTGGAGCTCTATATCTTAAAAACTACCAACAACCCTAGAAAATCTAAGAGAACATTATTTAAAGGAGAGTAAATTTTCTGAAATATGAGCCCTAATAGAGCTATTTACTTTCCATAGTTCTCGAGATATAGCTTTTTAAAAAGCAAAATTTCTTAAAAATCTATGGAAAGATTAGTTGTTAGCTAATTTATTTTGAGAAATCTATATCTCAGGAACTATGTGACGTACAGATGTTTATTAGCACTCAAATTAAAGCTAGTTTAATGGACTATAAAGAA
>NW_027111435.1:43454-45447 GCF_000696795.3 Halyomorpha halys
TCGAGAACTATTGAACGTAAATAGCTCTATTAGGGCTTACATTTTAGCAATTTTACTTTAAATGATGCCCTCTTAGATTTTCTATTGTTGTTGGTAGTTGTAAAGATATAGAGCTCCGAATAAAAAATTATTTATTTAAACGTTTTGAAATAGACGCCATTTTTTATTCCCCCTACCTATACTTAGCAGACTCATCAGTTTTGACTAGTAATTATACATAGCTTTCATTAAAGTAATTAAAAATTGTGGTGAAATAACTGCAGTTTTTCTCCTCTTGGGCTCTTGTACTATTGGGAGTGGCTTAAAGCTCTATAATCTGCACTGGAGGGCACAAACTGGATCTAACTAAACAAATAAGAACCGGGGATAAATAATAAAATGTTCGAAACGTTTCTCTCTATTTGAAAATAATATTTAACTTATATAAGAGCATTAAATGTATGTTAAAAGATCAGACATTTAGCTTTATGAAGAGTTATGAACGATTGTATGATTAATGGTCACCAGAAAACAATAATATAAATATAATTACTAGTCAAAATTGATGAGTCTGCCAAGTACAGGTAGAGGGAAGTAAAAAATGACGGCTGTTTCAAAACGTTAAAAAAAATTAAATTTTAATTTGGAACTCTAGATCTTTAAAACCACCAACAACACTAAAAACCTAAATATAACATCACTTAAAGTAGTGTAAATTTGCTAAAATATGATTCCTATAGGAGCTATTTAAGTTTAAGAGTTCCCAAGACAATACTTTTTTAAAAAGTTGCATTTCTTAAAAAATGTTCAAAAAAATTAGTAGTTAGAGAATTTATTTCGGGAAATTCATGTCTCAGGAACTATTAGATGTAACATTCAAAGTTATTATAATGTACTATAAATTAGTTTATGATGTTTATATTCGTAGGAATAGCAGTTTTCAAGACTACAGGTAGAATAAAGACCAATAAAACCACCAACAACACTAAAAACCTAAATATAACATCACTTAAAGTAGAGTAAATTTGCTAAAATATGATTCCTATAGGAGCTATTTAGGTTTAAGAGTTCCCAAGACAATACTTTTTTAAAAAGTAGCATTTCTTAAAAAATGTTCAAAAATATCAGTACTTAGAGAATTTATTTCGGGAAATTCATGTCTCAGGAACCATTAGATGTAACATTCGAAGCTATTATATAAGCTATAAATTAGTTTATGATGTTTATATTCGTAGGAATAGCAGTTTTCAAGACTACAGGTAGAATAAAGACCTGAATATCTCATTAATTGGAGATTTGGTCCGAAATAGTTTATAATCTCTTATCCTTAACGATCCCTGATAATCCTCCGAGGTGTCTGAAAAGAAGATGGCCTAGCGATTCAAATTTAAACCAATGATTGATGATACCATCGCTGGGTTGTTCCTTCCTAAGATTATCATCTACTCTTATACATTATCAAATTTACTTAAATAATAAATAATATAATTTGTTTACTTATCTATTACATCTACATATTGTTAACTAAGAGAACTATTAACAAAATATGAGGATGAAATGTAGCTAGAAAAATAATATGTAGCGCTCAAATATCTTCTCACTAATAACAATAAAAATATATAAATAAACGAAAATGAATTCAAAATACTGAAATTAAAACAATGTCATGAGTTTTTTCCACTTTGATTCCTTGTGGTATATTTTTAAGAAGAACAGATGTGTTTATTTTAGTGCACTTTCTTCCGTTCAGCAATCCGTGTGGGAGTTGTCCACCCACGTATCCAGTTCCTGGTTTCTATGTCAAACTCCAATATGTTTATAAATTTACAACAATTTATACCTACAATATAAAATAATACATTTATTATATGTAATCTCTAGAACGGATGTTAGAAGATAGTATATAATACAATTGCTCAGATGGATTATGGTTTTGAAATAAGGAAACGAAATGATATACAATGTTTTTGTGAATCTTTAATTATTATTTTTCTGTTGTTAGATAGAGGAATAC
>NW_027111435.1:46973-47354 GCF_000696795.3 Halyomorpha halys
GGTTATTATCCTTTGAAAATGGATTATATTTTATATATATTTACTATCATTCTTTTCTAATATAATTTAAAATGTATATACTATATTTTATTTACAATATCCATTTTTTGCATTAAGAATTTCAAAAATATTAGGAAAACATTTTATAAGGACCATTTATTATTTTTTTATTTTATCAATATTTACGTTTCGGATTCTGATTCGATTTTGGTTTGCTAACATGAGGATTTAGTTGAATAAGAGTTTATAGTAAGGTGGTTTTACTGTGATAACATAGAAAGGTACTAATATTCATACTAAATAATAACATGAAGGCTTTTATCAGGGCTAAAACAGCTAGATAACATGAAAAATAATTCTATTATTCTTTATTCTGCAATT
>NW_027111435.1:47404-47828 GCF_000696795.3 Halyomorpha halys
TTTATTCTGCAATTTTAATAATCCATTAATCAACCTCCGCACAGGATTAGTACGAATCGGTGAGTGAAGAAGCCTTCGAATGAAGACACTCCTGACGTAGTACTTCCACCTAAAGTAGAAAGATCCATGCTCCGGAGGCTTTTCAGTCTTCTTGTGTCCTGTGAAAAGTTTTCTGTTTTTTATATTATGCCATTCACAAATGGTATGTCCAGATCCTTGTGTAATGATTTGTTGGTGATGAGAAATGGACTATGAGTGATGTATCTAAGGAATTTTCACTAAAAGATGAGACTGGATAGAAGGTGGGATTTAAAACAAGAAATTAAGATGGTGACAAATAATAATGTTAGAAGGTAAACTATAATAATGAAATAGTTAGAGTTTATAAAAGGGGTATTCATGATCTTTGGTTTAACATGTTAAA
>NW_027111435.1:48843-51552 GCF_000696795.3 Halyomorpha halys
AATTAATTTAAGAAAAAGATAAAGAGAAAAAAATTAAAATAAAATAAAGTTTTAGAGTGACAATAACAGAACTGATAAATATAGAACTTGTAACACGATGTCATACAGCAACCTGGGCTTCACCCTTCAGGTTGTGGTTGGGTTCCCCAAGTTGTAGGTCACTGCCCCTTTAACGGGAACTGGAATTGGCACTCCATGAACCTTTTTTTTATGTAGTCCTCTATTGTCATATTATTGTTTGGTATCTTCTTAATTTCATGTTATACTGCTGTTTTTTTTTATTATATTATTATTATTATTATTAATCTAGTTTTTTTTCTATTTAGGCCGAAACATGGATGCTAATAAAATACAAATAAATTTTACTTATTTGTGTTCATTACGACGACACCACAAATATCTCACATAAAAATAAAATAACAAAGTAAATATTATTTTAGAAAAGCTATAAGATACAGAAAAATGAAATACAGGTATGAAAAAAATTAATGGAGAATTTAAGACTTGATAAATCTTGTCATTTCTTCCATTTCCTGGGAGGATATCTTATTTATTGCAGAGTAAGAATATAAGAAATATAAAAGAATTAAACAAACATATACGTGGAATTTATAAATGAGGAGAAGATGGTTGGGGGTGCGGTAAATGAAAAACACAAATAAGTATGATTAACGTATTTTAATGTGCCGACGTTTCGGCTAGAGTTTCTAGCCTTCTTATTTATTAGCCTTCTTATTATATTTTCTTCTTCTCAATTTTCATTTTCTTTTCATATTTAAATTTTAAATTAATAATAACTAATATGTTCATACTTCTTTGCATTATATAACTTTATTTTTATTTAATTTCCTTAAGTAAGTTATTGTACCCCCTTTTTCAATTACCTATGTATACATTTTATTTCCCGCTTCTCTCATCACTTTATTTTATTAATTCTATTTTGTAAAATTATTCATTGTATGTGTAAAATTATACTGTTTATACTTTCTTTTAATATTTTTTTATTTTTCTATACTTATTGTGGTTGTCATCTTGTTTTGTTTTTAGCCCTGAAGAAGGCTAGAAACTCTAGCCGAAACGTCGGCACGTTAAAATAAGTTAATCATACTTATTTGTGTCTTTCATTGACCGCACCCCCAACCATCTTCTCCCCATTTATCATCCACGGTCAACTATCTCTCATAATTAATCGTGGAATTTATAAGTTTGGTTCATTCGTCAAGAGGGATAAAAACGAGAATAACAACAAATATAGTAGATAATATTCAATAAATATTAAAATAAATCCAAAGAGGTCAAAATAAACTAGAAGTAATAAGGGAAATGGTAAGTAGATAAATGCAGGAAGATGGAGATTGATAACTACTGTAAAAGGCATAAAGGTTATCGCGAATCTGACGCACGTCCCCACGTCTACTGCAGCAGCAGGTTGCAATCTGCAGCTTTTGGTTCATTGTAATCCAGGATTCATAATTCCTCCGTTCTCTTGTATATATACACCTAACTAACTATTTTATATCTGTTATATTATATTATATGAAAGTACACATGTGGGTATGTGTAACTTTCAGCCGCAGGGAGGAAGTTGCTCTAACCCGCTTTAGAATAGGTCACACACTCCTCACGCACTCTCACCTGATCAGAAAAATTCCACCTCCAACGTGCAAATATTGTCAGTCCATTTTCACCATTAAATATATTTTTGAAGAATGTATTCACTATTTGCCAACAAGAAACAGGATAGGACTGACCCCACATTTATCAGAAGCTCTCACATTAGTGTTTGAATTTTTAAAAGCACATCGCCTTCTTTCTAAATTATAACTCCTCTTAGATTATAATTTATTATTTTCATTTTATTTATTATTAATTTTTAGCATGCCATAGGCGTTGATGACCAGAAAGTTTTACGTCTTTAAGCAACAATAAACAAACAAACATTGTACCTCTCTCTACACGTTAGACAAACATAGGCAAATTTGCGCGTGCGCAAACGTGTAGATGGGTTATTTGGATTGACTGGTATAAGTTGGCTTAAATGGTGTGATCGTTAATATTAAAATTAATGTAAATGAACTAACTGTCGCATTAGCTGCCACGTTTAACTGTCTGAAATATACGATGACAGTGAACTGTCACAACATATCAACCTTCCCAAATGTAATGACGATAAGCAGAAAAACGTTTTTTTTAGACATTTGCCCTAAAGCTTAAAATAGTATCTCTAAATTATAAAACGAACAAAGGAAATTTTAATATAACACAAACCGAATACTTAATAAATTGAAGAAATAAGAGATTGCACATCTATTTCCAGTTTTAACAATAAATGTTTTATGTTAGAAGAAGATAGTTCGGGTGGCGGTCAATAAAGTTATCAAAATAGTAACAACAAACTATTTATTGTTAACCAACGTTTCGCCCCACTTGGCAGGGCTTCCTCAGGGCTAAATACAAAAATACAAACACTGTAAAATCGGCTGAACATTAAAACGAAAAAAAATTCAAGACTGTTGTTATGTTAACAATTTGTTTTCAACTTTTTTTTTTTTTTTAATGTTTTGTTAATTCTAAAATGTTTTTACCTTGTTTTCCTATTTAGCCCTGACGAAGCCCTGTCAAGTGAGGCGAAACGTTAGTTAACAATAAATAGTTTGTTGTTACTATTTTGATAACTTTATTGTTAGTTTACTGATACAGTTAAGTTTA
>NW_027111435.1:55332-56057 GCF_000696795.3 Halyomorpha halys
TTTTTGCTTGTATGTTTTATTTATGTTAGTTTTTAGTTTTGTTTTTTTTACCATGTTTAAATTGAACCAAATAAATGTTTAATCTGAGCCAGTTTTGTTTTTGTTCATTTAAAGCCTTCCAACAAAAAGACATAGTCGATTTGAGGTAGCTTTAACATATATATATATTTTTATTCAATGATATTTACAACTGAATTAACATAAAAATACACCCAGTAAGTTTGATGTAAGATCATAATGGTATGATACAGACATGTAGAGAAACTACCCATAGTAATAATATTTATACATTAGAAGATCTCGAGGCCATCTTCTTTGTTGGTGCCTCGAAGAATTGTCAGGAATCGATGAGGAATCAAGGTTATAAACTAGTAGGTCAACCCAAACTTCAAAACATTACTTGTACTAACAACAGTCAGGCCAGAGCTATAGCGACAGTACAATCATGACGGTAACAGTCATGCAGTTTTTTAAACAATATTTTTGCAACGTCTAGTATCGTGCAAGTATGTTTTTTTTTTCTATTTTCAGTTATATTATCTACAACACTAATTGGATGGTGGTCACGTGATAATATCGGGAATACAACTTGTATCTAATGTAAACACTTAATATTTATTTCATATTGTAAAGATAGTGGATCCTGGAAAATAAAAATGAATATATAATTTTTAAAAAATAAGACATTTTGACATTTAGGAAAATAATTTGCATAAAGGAATATA
>NW_027111435.1:56832-62135 GCF_000696795.3 Halyomorpha halys
TTGGATCATTATATATGAAATGTTTGTTTTTATTATTAACGAAGTTAAACTAGGATTAATGTACTTTTATTTATTAATTCCCCCTTTTGATAATACTATCATTCTAATTGATTGCATATTGTTTAGTATGCCATCAAATATGACCATGAAAACACGTAATTTTCAAGTTGTTTTTTTTTATTAGTTTAATTAGAACACTCGGCAGCCCAAGCTGCAAGTAACGTAACCACGGTGTAAGGGGAAGCGCATTGTAACGAACGGACCATTCACCGGTTATTTGAAAAATCTTTGGCTGGTGACCCAGTGTTTATCGAGACCTTCTCGTGCTGTATTTCAGATACCCCGATTGTATTTTAAATTGTATTAAAAGTGTGGAACAAATGGGTGGTTGAAAATATGGGACTTTATGCTCATTAATGAACATGCATATATTTCTCTTAACTTTAAATGTTAATTCCATGGAGGGGCAATTAGGGTTACGGCTGCCATGGTGAAATAAAAACACTGGTGATATCTGCGTAGACTTATGGTTGTCATGGTGGAAAAAAAAAACACGAGCGATATGTTCAGACGAGTGGGTTTTGGTTTTGTGAAGGTGACAGTTTGATTTTGAAACACGTTACGATTGTTCAATGTGAAATGGTAATAGTTTAAGGCCCTTTGTCTTTATTGTTTGAACCGAAATAGCACAATATGAGAAATTTCATCTTATGTGTTTTGTTTTTTTCAAAATTATGGTGTTCTTCTTCAATGGACGGTCATTCATACTAGAATTTGGTATATAGTGCAATGACGTTTCTTCAGCACGTCCTGGATAAGAGAGTTGTAGTAGGTGTCATCCTAAAACTTTTGGGGAAGGTGAGACGGAAAGGAAATATCGGACAACCTTACGTTCGGTCAGGAGTGCACCCAAGGACTACGTGAGGTTTGAACTAAATTTTATTTTGTTTTAGTTTTATATCCAATTTTATACTCTTTTGGATAATAATGTAAATATATTTGGATTATCTCTCTAGGAAGTCTGGTGAGTCAATTCTTTTAAAATTTTTTGAGGTTAATCACTTCCAATTTTGAATGACTTATTTATTATTTATTCATGATACTGTACAACGTTTCGGGACCACTGTCCCATATTCATGCACTATAAAAACCTATAACAATAATAAAACCAACATAACAACAATCTTCATCCTTATACATTTTAATTTATACAATAATAATCACCTCATGATTTCATATTGGAAATCATGTCAACGATTTGTGCATCTTCACTTCTCTCTGGCACAGCCATCATTCTACATTTCTTACTACCTCTTTGGACCTTATCTCATGTCCAGTGTGCTGTTTGGTTACCTCCCTGTTTGTTTTTATAAGTCCTGTTTTGTATTTAATATTAACTTAGTGATTTTTTATTTTTTACATAAACCTGTTATAATAAAAATCAGATGAAATAAGCAGGTAACAAATAATTTCAGTAAATTTGCTGAAATATTGGCCCTAAAAGTGCTATTTACGTCCAATTGTTCTCGAGATATAACTTTTAAAAAGCAAAATTTCTCAAAAATCTACTGAAAGATTAGTGGTTAGGTTTATTTTGAGAAATCTATATCTTAGGAAATATCTGACGTACAGATGTCTATTAGCACTCAAATTAAAGCTAGTTTAATGGACTATATAGAAGTCTATGACCTTTACCATCGTAGGAATAGTATTTTCATAATATTTGCTGAAATAAATTGATTTATAGTGGTTCGGATAATAAGTTTGATTTATGAAAAACTCTATTTCAGAAACCGTTGAACGTACAAATGTTTGCTAGCGCTCAAATTAAAGCTAGTTTAATTTACTACAAAATAGCTAATAATGTTTATCTTTGTAGGAGTAGTAGTTTTTATGATATTTGACAAAATAAACTCAAAAAATGCTAATTTCTTGTTGTTCGTATAAAATGTAGGATTTTTGAAAAAATATATCTCTATATCCATAAGACGCAAATATGTCTGCCAACACTCAAAATAAAGGAAATTTAACTTACTATAAAGTAGTCCATACACTTTTCCTCGTAGGAGTAGTAGTATTTATGATAATCACATATGAATATAAATTTGGCAAATGGAAATTTGTCCGAACCACTATACATCAATTTAAGTTAGAAAATTTCATGAAAACTATTACTCCTACGAAGATAAACATCAAAAATACTTTATAGCTCATTAAACTAGCTTTAATTTGAGTGCTAATAGACATCTGTACGTCAAATGGTTTTTGAGATATAAATTTTTCAAAATAAATTCACGAACTACTGATCCTTCAGTACGACCCATACAACATTTTTGTGAAATGTTGCTTTTTAAAAAGCTATATCCCGAAAACTATTTAACGTAAATAGCTCTATTAGGACTCATATTTTATCAAATTTACTCTTCTTTAAATGATGTTCTCTTAGATTTTCTTGTGTTGTTCTTAATTTTTAAGATATAGAGATCCGAATAAAAAAATAGTTTTTCTTATCGCTTTGAAACAGCTCCCATTTTATTTCCCCTGCCTATACTTGGCAGACTCATCAATGTTGACTAGTAATTATACATAGTTTTCATTAAAGTAATCAAAAATTGGGGTGAGATAACTGCCTTTTTTCTCCTCTTGGGCTCTTGTAGTACCAGGTTCTAGCTTGCGTAGTGCATAGCCTGAGGCGGCATTGCAGTCGCGGCGTCTTCGGGGTCTTCCGATGTCCGCGGCAAGGGGGGGCATCAGAAAATGAAACCCCCGACCTCGACTTTATACAAATTCAAAAAAGAACCGGAAAATTCGGACTATGTAAATCCGAAACCCAGATTTGAATAACCAACTCAGAGGAAGACCAGCAGTTGGCGACGGTGAACTTAGGTTTACTGTGGAAGAAAACCCTCACCAAACGGTTAAAGAGTATTGATAGTTTCTCGACACTTGAAGACTATTTGTAAAGTATAATGGTAGATCTATAGATACCTCATGAACTTACTGAGCTGTAGCAGCCGAAGCGTTATGAGGGATGCGTTTCACTGCTTACAAGACCAAAAAAACCACCTGTTTCTCGAAATAATAACGACACGTGATGCGGCGTGAAGAGGCGTCGTTAAATATCAAAGAAACATCGAAACACATGCCAAAACCCAATTCGCATTAAAATAAAATTTCTCCCTTCTATCCATAGGTGAAAACGTCACATCCACATAGTAAATAAAATTCATTGTTATGATAAAGCATAATACTATAAAGTGATAGATATTAAAAGTTTTAATGTTAATGTGAATAATTGACAAAATAGGATATTAAATAAATCTAAACTTGTATCCTTTATTGTCTCAACACTTTTTATTTTTCACCAGTCCAACGTTTCGGCCATTTTAGCCATCCTCAAAGACATCTTCAACTATAATTTCTTTCTCACATTAATTTAGAGTTACTTTTCCAGGCTATTCTGCCCAGGTCATTCGTTTATTATAAATTAAAGGCCTATTTTTTTAAAAATTTAAAATCATAAATATTTAATTCTTCTTATATAAGATTATCCACACAAATTCACTACCATATAACAAACCATTTATAACCTCTGCGACTATAACCATTTGTAACCTTGATGTGAGGTGAGAATTTGTGTTGAAGGTTGTCCTTGAGGATGGCCGAAACGTTGGACTGTTGATGAAATAAAAATTTTTGAGACTATACAAGGCTACAAGTTTAGATTTATTTAATAAATAATTAACTTGTCTCAAGAAATTGAAATAATATAATTAAAATAGGATAATTTTTCAGTTTTTAAAACTGATTTGGATGTAATATTTGTATCAAAGAATGTTCTTGAGGATGGCCGAATGGGATAAAACGTTGGACTTATAAATAAATAAATGTTTATTAAATAAATCAAAAATTGTATCCTTGTATAATCTCGCCTATGGGTAGTGATAGTGTGGATAATCTGAAAATCAGAAGTTTTAAAAATTCATGAATTTTTAAAAAGTAGGGTTTTAACTTATAATTAATGACCTGGGCAGAATAGCCTGCAAAACAAATTTTAAATTTTGATATGAGGTGAGAACTTGTATTGAAGATGGCCGAAATGGCCGAAACGTTGGACTGTTGATGAAATAAAAATTGTTGAGACTGTAAAAGGATACAATTATTGATTTATTTAATAAATAATAAACCTATCTCAAGAAATTGATAAAAAAAAATTTTAAATAAATATTGTTTTGATACTTAAATTGGATAACATTTATTCTATTTAAACAAAAATGTTATGTTTAAAATACTGAATTTTTTTTTTTAAGATTTACCGGAACATGGTACAACCGAGTGAGAATCACATATAAATAGCTATAAAATAAAAAGGGTTTATTAAGTAACATATATAGTGAAAAAAAAGCCATATAGATTATAACTTTATATGTAAGCACAATTGAATTAAAAACATAATTGAGTTACCATATTACCTGAATTGAGGAGAGCGCGTTGGAACAGTGATAATTTATTATGCTACTAACTCCAAGGAGTGCGAATCCGGGCATGAAAAATAATTATTTTCTGATACACTGTAGAAGTGAGTCAATCCTGTGGGTTCTGGAGCTCTCCTTAGGGTTACTCAGAGAAAAATCTGGTGGTTGAACGTGATCTTGAAAAAATCACCTCCTTGTACAACCACTGTTCTAAAAATAATGCTTACTTACAGAGCAGCGACCCCACGATCCTTAATAGGTCACTAGGAGTTCCATTATAATTCAGTATTAACTGAATTGGTAAAGATTGAATATAGCATCGTTTATCTTGGATGTACAGTTATATACTTTGGCATGCGCATACAATATTACTTCGATAAGTTGGGAAACCTAATGGATAAATTACCATTGTTATCTAAGATACATTAATGTATCCGGTAGCCGCGGCCAATCCAGGCAGATTACATTTCTCCTTTAGGCGTAAATGTCATAGCGCGGAAATGCCAAAAGCCTCGCCATATCTCTACAAATTTCCGCCTTTTGTCTGAATGTTAATGGCGCATGCGTTATGCATGTAGTTTGTATTTAATATGTAATTAGTTGAACCTGGCGTTCAAGGGCGAAGCAATAATTTTAGGTCCCCGGATCTCCCAGTGAAGGACTTGTCGGCTCAGGACTTCTTGCACACCTCCTTATCTTAGATCATACTCCCATCTTGTTTATATCTCAAACAGGTCTACAAATCCTTTTACAAATGAGCTGTACCTTGTGGTATATGGACTCGGCATAAATTATGTGCATTTGACTTACAGTAAATATCACTAGTTC
>NW_027111435.1:64492-65400 GCF_000696795.3 Halyomorpha halys
AAGTGTATGTGACGAATAACCGTTTCTGAATGTCAACAATTATTCATGGAACTACAATGGTAATCGCAAGTCCAGTTAAGTGGAACTTGATTTTTATGTCATCTTTAATATTTTCTCATTATATTTCCAGTGGCTTCATATTGTGAAAGATTTCTTATGAAGACTAACTCATTTTCCGGAGGAAATGCTCAATTGGAAAAGGGAATTAGTAAAGCTGATGCGTATTGCATTTCATTTCTAAACCTGCTTGGGAAATAAGTCCACCATTGGATAATGAACGAGCTTTCTGGAGAATTTACTGTCGCTTCTATGATGGCATGATTTATTTCGATTCTCGAGAAACAATGAATTGCTTATTAAGTTGGAAATATTACTGAGAGCAAGTCAGCACCCTCCTGCGACAGTCACTGTAGGGTAGGGATGCGACATCGATGTCGATGTTTGACCCAAAACATCGATGTTTTTAAGCCGATGTTTTTTTAACATCGATGTTTTACGTTTGTCCTAATCTTTACTTTTTTCTCAAAAAGTAACTAAATGAAAACAAAAAATTTACGGTATAAACAATTACCTATCAACAATCAACAATCCAACTTATTGGAGAAGGGAACAAATACCCTATGTAGGATGACCACATCACCTCCCGGCGCATTACTAAGTGCACATGCACAAACCCGAACATGGCAGAGACACAGTTATGCTGTGACATACCGTTACTAACAACTGACTGTCCTGTTACGCTATGACATTAGTGTGTGCAGGAACGCATCGGTAACAGGTCCCGGTTACGCTGCCTTTGCGTAACGCTTACACTGGAGTGACAATGTCACCACTCCACTGTCACGGCCGTGATATTGCTCTCCGCTACGTCTCTTCCATTGTAAATGGCGAGATACTGTTTGCAGGCA
>NW_027111435.1:70547-71336 GCF_000696795.3 Halyomorpha halys
CTTTATTTAACTAAAATATCAGTCTTTACCCTCCGTCGTAAACCTACTGACTGCCCTACAGTATACTTTAATAATGTGCCTCTTACCCCTGTTGAACAGATTCGTTATCTTGGACTACACATTGACAAACGACTAGCATGGAATCTTCACACAAGACTGAAAAGACAGGAAACTGCACGCAGATTCCGACTATTACAGCATTTATTAGACAAGCGGTCCAAACTTCCAACACATTACAAAAGACTGACCTACATGACAATTATAAGGCCTATCTGGACGTACGGCGTTGAGCTCTGGGGCTCCACTAAACCTTCGAATTCCTCTCTTATCCAATCCTTACAATCCAAAATCATTCGTAAAATTCTAAATGCTCCCTACTTTGTCACAAAGAAAATCATCCACAAAGACCTCAATGTTCCATTTGTAACCGATCTAGCCCGAACCAGATATCAATTCTTCCATTACAATCTCCCTAACCACTCAAACCCATTAGTTTCTAATCTTGCTTCCTATTTTAGTCCGGACAATCCTCCGACGCGTCTGAAAAGAAGGTGGCCTCGAGACCTTATATTGTAAAAATGTTTTTAGAGTGCTACCTATATTCAGAACATTAAGGTCATTGTGGATGATTTTATTTGTGATACAGTAGGGAGCACTTAGGATTTTACGAAGGATTTTGGATTGTAAGGATTGAATACGAGAGGTATTCGAAGGTTTAGTGGAGGCTCAACGCCTATGTCCAGATAGGCCTTATTATTGTCATGTAAATCAATCTTTGGTAATGAATTG
>NW_027111435.1:73260-74578 GCF_000696795.3 Halyomorpha halys
AAAAAACATCTCGTTAATTAACTGCAAGAAATTTATTTATATATATATTTATTTTTTACTCCAGGAATAGATTTTCTCAGGGAACTTAAAGATATTTCGTCAAATGATATAAGGAAGAAAGTAGCCGGTGGAATGAGGAATTATGAAACCTGTTGGACGTGTATAAACAAAGAGACCCAGCTGACCCGATTCTTATCCTTTGAGTCAGGTTATGAAAAGGAGAAAGGTCCAAGGATGAGTCAGTTCGAGGCTCTTTGTCACGTAACTCAAACGAGTCTTGTGACTAACGTTTTGTCATTGTCTTAATGGCTTCTTAAGGTGTCCTTAGTAAAGGTCTAGGGCCAAGGGAGTGCGCCTAGGTCATGACTGGAACCATTCTGAGTAACTGAAACGATAATTTGATCACAATCGAATCCAAATATCGATATGTCGTTATTTAATGCAATATGACGCATGCATAGTCTTGTAACTAAGGAATTACGAGATAAAAAAAACTGCATTAGTTTAATCTGGTTTTATTTTTTGTGGCGTATAGTAGTTCCACATCAGGCGTAAAATAAGATAACTTTCTAACCTACTTTCCGAACGTTCAAAATCATAATCGAATAATAAACTAGACATTTATAAAGTACTCCTGAAACCGCTTTGGTCATGCTTTAAATTGAGTTTTGGGGCAGAAAAAGTCAAATATCAAAAAAATCAAATCATTCTAATCTGAAGTGCTTAAAAACCAAGAGACTTGCTGCACTTATCTTGTTGTCATTATTCATTTTTCTAGTTCAATTTACTCAATCATTTGTTTTCATTTTTTCATTTATTTTCATTAAAAAAAAAATTCCGTACCACTACAACTCATGAAGGATCAGGTGCACTACTTTGTAAGGAAGTTCTGTTACTATACCAACGGTTGCGCAAGGAGGTGATATAGTCGGGATCACGCTCGATTGCCAGATGTTTACCCAATTAAGGGTACCCACTTTATGAGGCTGAGTGGAACCTACCGGGCTGACTCAACGGTTACAGGTAACAGATAATAATTATCTCCCCGATTCGAACCCGGGCTTGGATTTAGTAGTCCATTGCCTTACCAATGAGCTACCCACTCCCACATGTAATTTCATATAAATTATTATCCCATATTTTTTTCTTTCATAGTTATTGTTCAAAAGAATTTGTTTTCCTCCACCATGAAGGCATATTTGCACTTCACTTAAGCGGATAGCGAACCTTAAAAATACTTAAGTATGTACCCATTTTATAAATGAGAGTTTTGTTTTATTTTTCCATGGGTCACTCAATCTATGATACTCAATTATTT
>NW_027111435.1:75933-77618 GCF_000696795.3 Halyomorpha halys
AAATATCAAAATGAAAAAGCACAATGACTAAAAAATAAATAAAAAACAAAATTATTTACAAATGGTAATAATTTATTAAAATACTGATCCTTTACATTTCCTTATGCGGCAGGAGTTGAGACTTAAATTGATAACCTTGCCCTCCTTATCGAGCTATTTAAATTTAAATATGCAACTAAGAATTCGGGAGATGAAATATTGGGTCTCAACATGAAATCTTAATAATTGTTCTTGAAGGAATGAGGAAAACAGACGTAACGCTTACAAAATAGTAACGCTAACGACTTCGATCCAGTCCAGATTCGTTTTAATTATTACGAGATATAAATGTTACGTAATTCCTTCTTTGGGCCAATCAACCTTATCTTGACATTTTGGTTTATTTTCTTGTTGACATTACTAACCTTATAGAGTGTTTTTTTCAAAAAACTGACATCATGTTTGACATGAATTGTATAATTGTTTTAAGGTATGTCGTATAACAGCATTCGTAAGGAACATTCAAATCACATATTATTATCAGGCACCAGCTGAAACGGAAAAAAAAAAAAAGACAAAAAAACTTTTAAATATGTATTAATAACGTTGTAAAAATATGCTGTGAGAAAAAAAAAATACAAATAAACATAAATCTATCAACTAAAACATATATTTCATCTGATGGCTAAAGGAAAGATTTCCCTGATGAAATCATTTTAGCCAGTTTGTATTTGATAAATTTTAAGATGTTTTTGTAGTTTAATTCTTTTTTTTAAATATTAATTAGATTGTTGTGACGTGAATCGAATACATAATAATCGATATTTATTAAATAAATCAAACATTCGTATCCATTTTTGTCTCAACATTTTATTTTTCACCAGTCCAACGTTTCGGCCATTCTAGCCATCTTCAACATAATTTCTTCCTCACATTAATTTAAAGTTTTTTTTGCAGGATATTCTGCCCAGGTCATTTTCTTTATTATAAGTTAAAAGCCTAATTTTTTAAAATTTAAAATCATTAACATTTAATTTTCCTCTATAAGATTATCAACAATTAATACACCACCATACAACAAACCATTTATAGATATTTGTTTGTTCGTACTTAATGTACTGAAATACCGTTCATCCGATTGTGCTGAGGTTTTTTTCTAAACGTTCAGGATTTCTCTTGGAAGGTTATTAACCCGGAAAAGACAGAATGTATGAGGATAGCGAAGAAACCCCGAAGAATAATGAGGGTGATCAGAGGAAACCGAGAATGACTAAATCAGATCAATAATTTCAAATATCTAGGTGCTCATCTCAACGAAAGTGGCTACTTTGATGAGGAAGTTTCTCAACGGTGCAGCTGGAAGAATATTTGGTTTGCTTCGAAGGGGTTTCCTGGGTAAAAAGGAGGTGACGAGAAAAACTAAAATAATGATCTACGAATCGGCGATCCTTCCTATTCATGCTCTTCCGATTCGTGGACCCTCATCTCCAAACATAAGGGTCGGATCCAATCCAGGGAGATGCGTCATCTCTTCGTAAGGTGGAAGGAAAGACAGGACGAGATAGAATACGGAACAGTACCATACGGACTAGCTTCGGAGTTAAACCGGGTGAGAGAATCCTAGAGAAGCACAAGCAAAGATGGTTCGGACACTTCCTTAGGATGGACCAGGAAAAGACTGACATGCTGACGTATGAGACTCGCGT
>NW_027111435.1:78053-83500 GCF_000696795.3 Halyomorpha halys
AACTTATTAATAATTGTTTCATAATAATAAAAGTGCTCGCAGTTAATAATGACCCTTTAATTGCATCACAAATTCTCCAATCTTATATCACAACCTTCCAAGAATGGTGCCGAAATTCCAACAAATCTCATCAAATCACCTTGTGAACCTACTGATCCTGTAATAATGTTGCTATTACCGCTATCGAACAGATCCACTTCCTTAGACTACATCTTGACAAACGACTAACTTGGAATCCTCGCACAAGACTGAAAAAACAGGATACTACTCGTCGATTCCGACTATTACAGTACTTAATAGAAAAACGGTCTAAACTTCCAATTCATTACAAAAGACTGATCTACATGACTCTAATCAGGCCTATCTGAACATACGGCATCCACTAATCCTTAGAATTCCTCTCGTATTCAATTCTTACAATCCATAATCCTACGTAAAATTCTCAATGCTCCTTACTTTGTCACAAATAAAATCATGCATAAAGACCTTAATGTTCCATATGTAATCGATCTATCGCGGACCAGATATCAATCCATTATAAATTCCTTAACCACTCAAACCCACTAGTTTCTAACCTTGCTTCCTTTTCCATTCCTGACAATCCTCTGAGACGCCTGAAAAGAAGATGGCCACGAGACCTTCCAATGGGTAGTCTCTCTACATGCCTGTATCTTACCATTATGATCATACATAAAATTTATTAGATGTATTTTTATGTAAATATAATATTTACTTATTAATAAGTTGTAAATTTCAATAAATAAGAAAAAAATAATTGTAAAATAAACTTCTATTACAATGAAGAGTAGAGAGATAATGATTGTAGTAATGAACACATAGTTAACGGGCATGGAACTTGACATCAAAACCTTGACTCATCCAGCGATGTAGTACGTTATCAATGATTGCCGTTAAACGTATGCAGATATTTCTATCATCAACCTAGCAGAATGTAATTTAAGAGCATCCTCATCGGTGAGGTTGAAACCTAGCCAAGAACGGCAGACATGTACAGTTACAATAGACGTAATACTGTTAGCTGCTATTAGAAACTTGAAGTAGAAGTCGGGAGCGGGAACGGATTGCGCAACTGCGAACCGCGCTCTTGGCCTTCCAGGTTGTCCTTCCTTCGTCTACCTATCGACTCTTCTTTCCTATACTATCGATCATAAAATCTAATCGAATAATAATCGGTTATTATCTCCTCTCTGGCCTATTATCATCTTCGTTCCTGTTACCTCCGTTGAGGAGCAATAACTCTATACACCATTCCACCATTCCATGCATGAAATAGAAATACGCACAGTAATGTGATGAGCAACAATGCGGAAGAATGTCAATCACTATGATAGGCAACAAAGTTCACTATTAAAATGAATTTTGATGCTCCTTATTACGTTACAATTAAACTCATTCACAAAGACCTTAACATCCCATTCGTTGCAGATTTGGCCCAAAACAGATATGTGTCTTTTCATTTCAAACTCCTTACCCATCCTAACCCATTAATTCTTAACCCCTCGTCCTTAACAATCCCTGATAATCCTCCGTGGCGTCTGAAAAGAAGATGACCATGAGACCTTCTCATTTAAATTAATGCTTGAAGTATGGGTAGTTCCTTCCCAAGATTTTCAAGTATAAATGAAATATTCCACATATTTACTTATTGTATTTATTAATTGTACAGTTGTAAATCACATTAAATAAATAAATAAAAACGTATTTTGGAAGAGTTGGCAAAAATAAATAAATAAATGGGCAATAGCGTCTTACGAAAATTGGCTCTGTTTTTTCATAAAGACCTTAATGTTCCACATTTGATTGATCTAGCCCGAACCAGATATCATTCCTACCATAATATACTCCCTAACCATCCAAACTTGCTAGTTTTTAACATAGCTTCCTCATCCATTCCTGATAATTCTACGAGGCGCCTGAAAAGAAGATGGTCATTAGAGGTTACCAATGGGTATATAACATTACCAATGGGTAGTTTCTCTGCGTGCCTGTACCACTCCGTTATAAACTTAAATAAAATTTACTGAATTCATTATTAGGTACAGTTGTAAATTTTAATAATGATTAATAAAAAAAAGTAGTTATAACTATTTTTGTTTCTCCTTTGACCGCAACCCTGACCATCTTCCTAGTTATAATAATAAGTAGAAAATCCTATTTGGACTTATAAACCAGAACTGTGGGAGACAATAAAAAACTCCAACATCAAACGCGTTCAATAATTTCAGTTCAAAATCCTTCTAACAATATTCAATGCTCCTTCCTTACTATGTAACTAACAATATCCTACATCATGACCTTAATATCACATTTTTCATTCACTACATTCCATGAGAAACTAACTCATCATCCTATTCTCCTATTAAAATCCCTATTACTCATCCCTACAACCATCTATGAAGGTTGAAATGGCAGTGCCCCAGAGACCTATTGTAAATAATTATATTGGAGTTCTGGGAATGAATGGAATTCTCCACTCAAGTCCTGCCCATTCCCCCACGAGTGGGGAGAGAATCTCGGTTCGGTGTTCCCCCAACAACAATTTTTTACAATTGGAAAAATATATGAAAACAATCTGGAAGATTATTGATTGACCGTGTGTATAGATTAATGGAATATGGTCCGGGTACGGTAAAAAAAAAAACTCAAATAGTAGATAATTATAATATTTTATTGAGCCAACGTTTCGCCCCACGTTGCAGGGCTTCGTCAGGGCTAAAAAAGATACAAACACTATAGTGTTACAAAAAGGAAAAAAGAAAAAACACAAGTGTAAAATAACATGATAATAAAATGGCAATAGTAATAGATCTTATCTATCTGTTACTATTACCCTTTTCATTTACTATTTACAACCTTTAATTTTTCTTATTATATCTTACTTTTCATTTTATACCCCTGTTATTTTACACTTATGTTTTTTCTTTTTTCCTTTTTGTAACTATAGTGTTTGTATCTTTTTTAGCCCTGACGAAGCCTTGCAACGTGGGGCGAAACGTTGTCTCAATAAAATAGTATAATTATCTACTATTTCAGTTTTTTTTTTTTACCACACCCGGACCATATTCTATTCATATGAAAACAATGTTTTCACGCCTATCGTCATTAAATTTGATAAGGTTGATTTGTTACGACAGTTCACTGTCACGGCGTGGAAATATGACAATTAAACGTAGCAACCATTGTTTTAGCTAACATTTGCCGCAATAACGGAAACTGTACGATAGTTAGTTGCCAACATGTGATAGCTAACGTAACAGTTGCTTCACTGACATTACTGGTACTATCAACTATCAAGCCAAAACTAGTGCGGCAGTAAAATCATGACTGTAACAATTATAAAGCTACAGTTATAACGATTCTCCAAGAACGGGTAATTATGGGGTAAAAAAGATATTTTAAAGGCACTGAGCGGATATTTTATGGTCGGTAGAATTGCAACTGCTACCTTTATTTGTTAAGTGTAATAGACCAAATTGACAGGTCCAGTTATATATCACTGCCCTTTATAAATAAATAATTATTTGAATCTCATATATATGTAAAATAAATAAATCTTACAAAAATATTATATTTATAATCTGAATTTTTTTAGTACCAGCTACAACCTAGCGAGAACCCGTATAAAACTCTAGCGACTGAAAAGGATTATATTTTATAATTTGATAATTAGTAATAATTTCACTATCGCAAAAATGTTTTTTCCTGCTAAGTGTGGACTCATGTATTGTACTCTATCTCAATTTTTCAGTTTTTAGAAAAATTAAAAAAAAAAAATTGTCGTTTTTTTTGTTAACGGTTTACGAATGAAAACTGTTTCCGTGTTAAGCGTGATAGAAAGTAATTTGTAAAATTATTCCATGATATATGTATTGTTATTTTTTGTTAATTTATTGATAATTTCGTTTAATTTGCATTGAATTTGTTAAAAAAATTGAACGTGTGTCTTGGATCATTGGGGAAGGGACATATGAGAAAGAATAGAAAATTGAGAGAATAGCGTAGAAAGGGTTAAGAATAAAAGGGGGGGAGAATGAATGAAACTTTGTGGGGGGAAAAGAAGGTGGAAAAAGATCTATATAAAAGATAAAATAAAATTGGATTAAGATAGTTGAACGTATGAAGTAGATTGTAGGAAGATAGAGTGGCGGTCAATAAAGCTATCGAAATAGTAAAAAAAAAGAATCCAATCCTTACAATCCAAAATCCTTAATGCTCCTTACTTTGTCACAAATCAAGTCATCCATCATGACCTCAATGTCCCATATTTCGCCGATTTGGCCAAAACCAAATACCATTCCTTCCATGATAAACTTCCCAACCACCGAAATCCACTTGTTTCTAACCTGGCTTCTCCTTCATTACCTGATAATCCTCCTAGGCGTCTGAAAAGAAGATGGCTTCGGGTTCTTCTCCTCTAGAAATGTTATTGGAGTTCTATCAATGGGTAGATTCTCCACATGTTTGTATCATGTCACTATCTGACCTACAGTAAATTTACTTGTTGTATATATGTTATACAGTTATAAACAAATGATTAAAAAAAAAAATTGTTAACCAAAGTTTCGCCTTACTTTGCAGAGCGACGTCAGAGCTCTAAAAAGGACAACTGTACAGTTCATCAACAGCCCTGACGAAGCCTTGCAAAGTAGTTCGAAACGTTTGTTAACAATAAATAGTTCTCTTTTACTATTTTGATACCTTTATTGACCGCCACCCGGACTATCTTCCTCCAATAAAATAAAATTGTTAAAAAAAAAAAATAATATTTGAAATTTAAGTTAATTATTCTTGAAAAAAAAAGCAGAGGAAATTTTTTAAAAATATTTTTGATTAACAATTTTAGTGTTTCAATCATGGATTGATTATATATGGAAGTACGCTTCGTGCTCTAGCAACCCGATGTATTTTGGCAGCGTTACCGAATAAACCATTTCTCTCTAACGGCTGGATTTTTTGGATCGGGTACTTGTACAAAATCTTCCAATAAGATTCAGCTGGAGCACTGGAGCACTGGAGGATGAGGAACAAGTTATAATTGGGTGAGAACTGGCGATACCGATACGATGAGTCTTGTTTGTTTTAGAGTCGAAGCGGACCGTTACTCTCGGGCGACTCCACTTACATTCCTTCGTCGGAAATTCTTCCGCTGGCCTACTTTCGGTCCGCTGAGTCTAGGACGTTCCAGGCTGTCTTTTTGGAAAATAGTCCTGTCTGGGAATGTAACCGTCTGGAAGTCCTCTATAGCTGGATAATGAAAGTCTCGTAGAAAGTAATAAACGCTTCCTTATAGATAGTGATCTGATACAAGACCGATCTAATATATCTTTTAATACTGTCGCTGATATAATGGACATTTCAAAGCCTCTAGTCACTAAAATCAAAGTAAATCATTAAACTGTAGGTTTCGCCATTTCAATTATAAAATT
>NW_027111435.1:84980-86683 GCF_000696795.3 Halyomorpha halys
ACCTAAATGTTCCTTATGTAACCGATCTAGCCCGAACCCGATATTATTCCTTCCATAATAAACTCCCTAACCACCCAAACGCACTAGTTTCTAACCTTGCTTCCTCTTCCATTCCTGGCAATCCTCCAAGGAGCCTGAAAAGAAGATGGCCTCGTGACCTTATATTGAAGTAAACTGTTTGTAGAGTTCTACTACTGGGTAGTTTCTCTACATCCTGTGATCATATCATTATGTCATTATGATCAAATTTACTTGTTGTATTTTTTATACAGTTGTAAATGTCAATAAATAAATAAAAATTAAAAAAATAAATATTACACGGTAATTACGTGTAAAAAAAAAATTACACTATTATTTCTAAAAACTTTTTTATATAATAGAGAGATTTATTTAGAAAAGTACATAAATAATATGATATATAATATGATCATTCCAGACGATATCTAACGGTCGTTGCCAAAAATACATACAGACATGATAAATGAAATATGAGTTACACTTTTGAACTTTAGAGCGCAGTGGAGGCTGCTTATATTATATTAATAATCATAATAAAATTAATGATTTTATATTTAGTACTTTTTAAAATATTTTTTGCTATTTAAACATGTACCCTTTTATATTTATGACTTGTTAAATTTATATTTGTTTATATATAATCGTTTCAATTTCTAGAGACTGGTATTTATTTATTAAATAAATCAAATGGTATCCTCGTTTAGTCTCAACACTCTTTATTATATCAACAGTCCAACGTTTCGCCCAATTCCGTCATCCTAAAGGACAATCTAACATTTAACAGCTTATTATGCATTCATTTGTAACAATTTTAACAATATTATTATTAATAATAATGTTGTTAAAATTGAGGATAGCCGAATTGGCCGAAACGTTGGACTGTTGACATAATAAAGAGTATTGAAACTTAACATGGATACCATTTGATTTATTCATAGAATTTATATCTGTGGTTATAAAAAATTTATTTCTTTAAATTTCCGTATAAATATTTATTGTTCTGTTGTAAATTCCAACTAAATATATATTTTATAGGTCTGAATGGGAAATAAGATGGATTTTATTTTTATTTTCGTTACCTTGTTTTCATATTACTTAGCTATTATTTAATTATATTATTATAATATTGCTTCACTTCTTTTTAAATCAATATTTTTTTTTTTACCTTTCTGCTATATAAAAAGGTTTTTATTGATCATCATGTAATATTTTATTTTAAATATAAAGCGGAATATTAAAAATAGGTCGTAAAAAGCGACAAAAAATAACTAAAAGAAGAAAATGCAATTTAGAGAAAAAAAAATTACTAATATTATTTTTGAAGGGGCACTAAAATAATAAGTATAAATTAAAATATTAGTATAAAGACTTGCAATTTATTTTATTTTTCCTGCATGCACTATATTGAAAAAAATAATGCAATCTAAATTAAAGAAAATATGTTACAGTTATAAAATTTGAGCAAAGAGTACTACAATTAAATGAACAATTATATAATTTGTGAAATGAGGGCTGTTCTACTATTTGGCGAACATAGGTAATTCCGTAGTTATTATTATTTTTATCTTTCTATTTAATTTATTATCACTATTTATCTTTATTATTTTTTCATTTATATACAGTATGAATGCACACTTAGAGATCTAATACACACTGACCTGAATTGTGTCAGCTTGTTTAAATTT
>NW_027111435.1:87875-89818 GCF_000696795.3 Halyomorpha halys
TGAAATAAGATATGATTGAGTGAGCCTCGTGTGACCTATTCTTAGCCTAGTCAATACGACCTCCTCTCTACAACCTTTGCGACTGGAGGTACTCCAGGGCTTGACATCCTTTTTAATAATTTTTAATTTGCTCATTGGGCTTTCGTTCCACAAAGATTGCCATTTATCTTTGACTTCCTTTACAAGAGGCCTGTATATCTCTGACGGAGTTAAAATTGCTTTACCCCCTCCCGGAAGCGCGAGAGGCAATGGTTCAGTTTAGATAGTTTAATTAAGTTTCAATGCGGAATACTGCAAAAATCCAGCGGTAGATAAGAAAGAGAATCTGTATTGATAAAATTGGCATTGACAAAACTCTTTGGAGTTGACAATAGTTCTATTTTATTTATTATAAATCAATATTACTAAAAATTGTATACAGTTTAAATGAGAAATTAAACTTGCAACAGCGAAGAAGGTTGCAAAAGGGTTATCCGTGTTTTGTTTATAATTGACTTATGTGCTTATTTTAAACAACTTAAATTGATTAAAGTATATTATATTCGTTGTTTTAATTGAAGTATCCAACAGTTATTGAAATCGTTCAGTAAACAAATAAGACACTTTTATAAGGAAATAATAAATATGTTTAGTTCTAAATTAAGAAAAAATCATTAACATAGTGCAGTAGGCTTAAGGATTAAAAACAAACTAAATAAAGAATAGATAATTTATAATCAATTCCAAACTAAACTGGGCATTGTGCTAAGTAATAAATGATAAACGTACCTTTTCATAAAGAAGAAAGAAAAGAGAGATCAAATAAACAGGAAACAAATAGTATCCAACATAAAAAATAAATTATTTGGTTGTATGTACACCTAACTCAAGTATAACAAATTAAAACATAATTTTGAGCAGAAGAAAGGAACGGGGGCTGTAAACACAAGCTGTCGACTCTATTGGATTTTGTTAGTCCAAAGAGATACTTTCCAAAGAAGTTACAGCTTAGATGCTGCTCTTTAGACTTAATATGTCTAACTTTTTTACAGCAACACAACAGAAAAAGATAAGATCACATTAATAAAGTCAGATCCAATACATCTCGCATTAATAGGATACTGCTTCAAGCATATCACTCCAAGACCATACCGAAGGTATATGTTATATCGTATATGCCATACCTTATGTTTTGAATTGAGTAGGTATAAATCAAATCACTAATTAGAACCTTTAGAAAGGTTCTTATTAATTTAAATGTAGACATAAACATTTGAACACAAATGAGAAGAAAACAAATGAAAAATTAACAATAGACAGACAAAGGCAGGGAGGTTACAGTTTTACCATAACACTTTATTTGCCAAAAGGTTGACTAGTTAGTTTTTTACTCCAATTTGGGACACCTAATGTTTAGTTTCGGTACTATGCTAGAGATTTTTTGCCTCAAGAAGTTTCAATAAATTATTTATAAGTGATTTAACTAGATGGTAGAATCGATACTATACAAAAAGCATCCATGATCAGGACTCGCCGGAGAGCTGAAGACTGCTCACTTCTGTCTTGATGACGTGGTGCACATCTTATGCTGGAAAGTAATACCAAAGATGGGGAACTCCATATTCCTTCCTTATTACAGCCAAGACTTTGCACCTTCGTCTCGCCTTTATTTGTAAAAGAAGCTTTGCATCAAGTTCAACGGTAACATAGATGTAAAGATAAAAAGCATATGATGAACGCTTCCAGGGCGAGTGACGCCAGAAGGTGGCGTCTATTCCTTTCGTAGCCATGGCATGGCATATTTGACAGTTGAGAGTTCCAGCTGCATTATGCTGCATCCGGATGCCAGAAATCGCGTGCTCAAATTTTGTTGTTGGCATTGGTTTTTTTGAATTACTATTAATTCTCAGTCACTTTTTTGTTGTAAATAAGGTGTAGATAGTTGACCGTAGATTAATAATTGG
>NW_027111435.1:89868-92132 GCF_000696795.3 Halyomorpha halys
GGTAATTGTTTTTAAATTTAAAAAAGAAATTGTGGTATATTTATTAATTGTTGCGTGCATAAGATGAATCTGAGAATTAGTTGTAGATACCTGATGAGTTTTAATGAAATAAAATAAAATTATAAAAACGAGGAAGAGAACTTTGCATCCACAAGATTGAATTAAAAATGAGACTCATCCAGTAGAACATATAACTTTAAAAAATATTTTAGATTAATTTAAATTATGTATATATTATAAGAAGAAAAAAAAACATTGTTTTGTTACATAAAGTATGTTGTATAGATAACATCCCAATGCAGTTGTGCATCATTCCTTTCACAATAAAGTATTTCTTTTTAAAAATTCTTATATTAATTAATTATTTGCTTATATATATTGTAGTTTTATTTATTTATGTAAGAGCGTAGAGCACTAAACATTACGCTCCCTTGGCTCCCGAAGCCTATCCCATTGGTTCCTGATTGGGGAATCCATCCTACTTACATCATAACACTTTCCACACTTTCTTTACTAACCTCTGGCACGTACTGCCCACTTTCTTCCATTCACTACTTTCTCGCCACTGTTTTGAAACCTGACCCATCTTGTTTTCGACAAACGACGCAGTATCCGCGAGTTAGGGACTTCAGAGAGTTTATTAGTAAATTTACATTATACGAATAACAAACATTCAGGACCATTTTGGAAAGTTAGTTTTCAGTTTTATTTGCAATGGTTCAGTTTGTTTGGTTGTTTAGTGGCGCCAAACTTCATTGGTCATCAACGCCATTTATATTTTATTTAATTTTGCTGATATTCGTTAAATTTTATTTATTTTTTAATTTGATTATTTTATTTATTTTATTTTTTTCCTTCCGATCAAGTTATATTTTTGTCAGTATATGTTGTGATTTCAAAAACTGAAACACCAATTCTATTGCCCCATCATCGTCTCCAATGGTTTTTGAGATATCTTGGCTTAGTCTATATAAGAATACAGGCTGCTTCAGCATATCAACAATTTTATATTAAATTGATTTTATATTACTCAAACTGATCTCACGTGCTCAATAAGTGAGGTCTACTCTACTCTCCTTCAAAGCAAAAGTGAAACCAAAAGGTGAGGGAATGGCCACGCCCTTGGAGCTCAAGTTTGCGTTAAGGTTTATAAAAATGTCCATAATCGTAATATAATCTGAAACAGAAAGTAGCCGGTGATTGGCTTTACTACTCTGCCACGCCCCCTAAAAAAATTATAGATATTTCCTGGCTTCACTTTTCTTTTAGTTTTTCTCCTCCATTATAATCCTTCTTCCAAAGCATTGAAGCATGGAAAAGAGAAATTTCATCGAACATCTTTAAAGAATTGAGATATATTTGTCATGACCCAGTCCTGTTAGATTGTTGCATTACCCGCGGCGTTATGTTCAGGCCTAGAGACAAGTGCATAATTATTATGCATTTGTCCTACTGAAAAAGTGTACATTAATTACAATTTCGTAGAACCATTAATGGAAACTTTGTAGGAAGATAGTCTGGGTGGCGGTCAATAAAGGTACAAAAGAGTAGAAGAAAAAATTCAATGTTTACCAACGTTAAGCCCCACACTGCAGGGCTTCGTCATAGCTGATCCTGATCCTGAAAATTGATGAAGCCCTGCAAAGTGGGGCGAAACGTAGGTTAATAAAAATACTTTAAGGTAGTTACAGCTATCGGAATCATTGATGCACTTAAGCAGTTTCGAACTCCTTTAGGGACTAAACATTAGATCACTATTATGGGTTATATTAGACACATATTCGAGGATTCTAATTTTGAAAATTAATAACAGCAATAAACTAAAAGGCTCCCACTAGACGTGAATATATTTTGATGAAAAGTTGGAACATTTCGGAATTCGGACTGAGCTAGCGAGAGCTAGGAAGACTAACTACAGCTTTTATCACGGAGAACCGCTAGAAGAGACCGGACCTTAGCTATTTCAGACTTGATCCGTAAATTACTTGATCAGAGGGCGCTCCCTTCGTATCAAAAGGTCTCATATAAAATTCCCTGCTCCCTATTTGTAATCTCAACCTATTAAACATGATTTTAAAAGCTGGATTCCAACCCAGTAAAGGAAATTAAATTAAGAGAAATATTAATATCCATTCACTATTAATGAAAATTATTATATATTAATAAAAATAAATCTTTTCCACTAGAACCCATGATCCATCAGCGGCGCAGTACTTTCTAAGGAAGTACTATTTGTTCCTGGACCAACGACTGTGCCAGAATCA
>NW_027111435.1:92182-94951 GCF_000696795.3 Halyomorpha halys
AGCATATCAACAATTTTATATTAAATTGATTTTATATTACTCAAACTGATCTCACGTGCTCAATAAGTGAGGTCTACTCTACTCTCCTTCAAAGCAAAAGTGAAACCAAAAGGTGAGGGAATGGCCACGCCCTTGGAGCTCAAGTTTGCGTTAAGGTTTATAAAAATGTCCATAATCGTAATATAATCTGAAACAGAAAGTAGCCGGTGATTGGCTTTACTACTCTGCCACGCCCCCTAAAAAAATTATAGATATTTCCTGGCTTCACTTTTCTTTTAGTTTTTCTCCTCCATTATAATCCTTCTTCCAAAGCATTGAAGCATGGAAAAGAGAAATTTCATCGAACATCTTTAAAGAATTGAGATATATTTGTCATGACCCAGTCCTGTTAGATTGTTGCATTACCCGCGGCGTTATGTTCAGGCCTAGAGACAAGTGCATAATTATTATGCATTTGTCCTACTGAAAAAGTGTACATTAATTACAATTTCGTAGAACCATTAATGGAAACTTTGTAGGAAGATAGTCTGGGTGGCGGTCAATAAAGGTACAAAAGAGTAGAAGAAAAAATTCAATGTTTACCAACGTTAAGCCCCACACTGCAGGGCTTCGTCATAGCTGATCCTGATCCTGAAAATTGATGAAGCCCTGCAAAGTGGGGCGAAACGTAGGTTAATAAAAATACTTTAAGGTAGTTACAGCTATCGGAATCATTGATGCACTTAAGCAGTTTCGAACTCCTTTAGGGACTAAACATTAGATCACTATTATGGGTTATATTAGACACATATTCGAGGATTCTAATTTTGAAAATTAATAACAGCAATAAACTAAAAGGCTCCCACTAGACGTGAATATATTTTGATGAAAAGTTGGAACATTTCGGAATTCGGACTGAGCTAGCGAGAGCTAGGAAGACTAACTACAGCTTTTATCACGGAGAACCGCTAGAAGAGACCGGACCTTAGCTATTTCAGACTTGATCCGTAAATTACTTGATCAGAGGGCGCTCCCTTCGTATCAAAAGGTCTCATATAAAATTCCCTGCTCCCTATTTGTAATCTCAACCTATTAAACATGATTTTAAAAGCTGGATTCCAACCCAGTAAAGGAAATTAAATTAAGAGAAATATTAATATCCATTCACTATTAATGAAAATTATTATATATTAATAAAAATAAATCTTTTCCACTAGAACCCATGATCCATCAGCGGCGCAGTACTTTCTAAGGAAGTACTATTTGTTCCTGGACCAACGACTGTGCCAGAATCACCCTCTACTGCCAGGTTTTCCCCCAATAAGGGTATCCACTTTCTGAGGCTGAGTGGACCCCCAAGGACTCCCGACCCACAGGGTTGACTTACGGTTACAGTAAAAGAATAAAATTATCTATCACAACCGCATTCGAACTAGGGATATCGAAATGTCGATATTGATATTATCGAAATATCGATATTTTGTCTCCGATATCCGATATTTTGATATCGATATCCAGTAACCGATAATATCTGAATATCGATATTTCCCTTCGATAATATCGGAATATCGGTTTCTAAAAAAAAAAAGAGTCTAAAAATGTATAAGGTCATATATTCATATTCCGATATTATTTAATCCAAATATCAATATTTGCTAAAAAAAATTTTAAACTTTTTAAACTAAAAAAAGTATTTTGATATTTAATAATGATAATGTCATATTCATTTCGATAATTTTTTATTTCTAACGTTATCAATATTAACGTTATTAATCAAATACCGATATTTTGTTTAAAAGTTCTAGACAAATTTAATGTGAAATATCGATATTCCTATTTTAATATCACTATATGATATTTTAGTTATTTTTAACAAAATATCGATATTTCGATAAAGTATTATTTTAAGATTGTTGCTTATAATCCATGTTGGTATTACAACAATACAAAATATCGAAATAAATATGTACATATCAGAATAAAATATCGATATTCCTATTTCAAAATCTCTATATGATATTTTAGTCATTTTCAACAAGACATAGATATTTCGATAAAATAATATCGGAATATTGTTGCAATTACTTTCATATCGATATTGCAACTGCTTAAAATATCGAAATAAATATGGAATTATGAAAATAAAATATTAATATTCCTATTTTAAAATCTCTATACAATTTACTAGTCATTTTCAACAAAATATTGATATTTTGATAATGTAATATTAGAATATTGTTGCTTATATTCCATATCAATATTAAAAGAATAAAAAATACCGAAATAAATATGTATTTATAACATAAAATATCGATATTCCATTTTTAATTATTCTATAAAATTTTCTAGTCTTTTTAAAAAAATATCGATATTTCGATCAAATAATGTCGGAATATTGTTCTTATATACTATATCGATATTACAATAACACAAAATATCGAAACAAATATGTATTTATTAAAATAAAATATCGTTATTCCATTTTTAATTATTCTATACAATTTTCTAATCTTTTTAAACAAAATATCGATATTTCAATAAATTATATCGGAATATTATTGTTTATATTCCACATTGATATTACAACAATGTAAAATATCGAAATAAATACGCAATATTAAAATTAAATATCGATATTTCTATTTTAAAATTTCTATATGTTATTTTAAACAATATATCGAAATTTCGAAACAATAATATCGGAATATTGTTCTTATATACCATATCGATATTACAATAATAGAAAATATTGAAATAAATATGTAATTATCAAAATAAAATATCGATATT
>NW_027111435.1:95394-96486 GCF_000696795.3 Halyomorpha halys
TAAATCTTTTCCACTAGAACCCATGATCCATCAGCGGCGCAGTACTTTCTAAGGAAGTACTATTTGTTCCTGGACCAACGACTGTGCCAGAATCATCCTCTACTACCAGGTTTTTCCCCAATTAAGGGTATCTACTTTCTAAGGCTGAGTGGACCCCAAGGACTCCCGACCCACAGGGTTGACTTACGGTTACAGTAAAAGAATAAAATTATCTATCACAACCGCATTCGAACCCGGTTTCTTAGAAAGCATATTTTCTTTTATTATTTTGTTTTCTGTACTATTTTGGTGCATCAAGGGTTTTTTTATTTTATATTTCTCTGTTTATTATTAAAATGGAACCAGTGATTAAATTTTTTCCTACTCTTGGGGAGAGATTGGTACATTTGCATTTACGAAAATCCCTTCGTACCCCCCCCCCCCTAGTCTTAGAGCTATCATAAAACTGATTATTCGGAATCGATAGTGAAATAAATAGCTTAGTCAATCACATGCTCAACAGTAATGAGAAAAAATTGTTAGTTTAATTTGAATCAATTTCGAATAAAAAATAAATCAATCGACTTTAACAGGGCATTTGATAGCGTTTGGTTTTCGCAATATCATCGAGTTCCGTGTTGTAAAGTGTCAGTTTATGATTGGTTGAAGACAGTGAATTTGGTCCCGAAGATCAGCGACCTCTTCATAAAGAACAATGAAGAAAACAAGAAGAAACCTGATTGAAGAACAATCAAATTGATAAAGATGCTCCGATAGAATGCACCCTTCTCACAAATAGTTCTTGGTAATTCTCAATTAGGCATTTCCATAGTAAGCAACTTTCAAAACAGATTGTCAATATGAATAATTCTATAGCGTTCCATCGGATTGGAGGAGACTTGGTGAGGAATTTGTCTTCGGAGGATCCAGGAAACCAAAAAAGTGGAAGAAACTACTAGAAGAGCTAACCTATACTGGAAAGTAGTTACTACGAAAATCCCAAATTTTGGGTCATACTTCTAAGTTTGTAAATTAAAAAAAGACTAAGAAATCACCAGGAACAAGATGTTAATAGCACAACATTTTTACAAAGATTTTTCAATTCATTCTTCT
>NW_027111435.1:97362-99485 GCF_000696795.3 Halyomorpha halys
AGTGTATACTAATTTTTTGTAATGAATGGGAAGTTTAGAGCGTTTGTCAAGTAGGTGTTGTAGCAATCGGAATCTACGAGCAGTTTCTTGTCGTTTCAGTCTTGTGTGTGGATGTAATAAATATTAGGAATAAAAGTAACTTATTAAACATAAAATTGTCTCCACCTTTTAATTTTAAGTCTAATATTTATTACTGTGGGAGCGAATAGCTCAGTGGTAAGGCACTTTGCTACTAACTCTCGTGTTCGAATACGGTTGTAGAAGATTATTATTTTCTGTTTCACTGAATTAGTGATTCAGGTCTGTGGGTTCGGGAGTTCTTCGGGATCTAAGAGGCCTCATGAAGTAAACTAAACTCATCCTTAATTAGGACCAAATCTGGCGATCTAGCGTGACCAAATAATCTCCTTCCTCTACCTTTGATCTAGTAATAACACTTTCTTACAATGTACAGCAACCCTGACCTTTCATGGGTTGAAGTGGTACAAATTTAATTTTATTTAAATTATTACTGTATTTCTTTTTTATATATACATTGTAATAGTAGAAGAAAACTATCTATTGTTAACCAGCGTTTAGCTCTAAAGCTTTGCAGAGCTCTGTCAGGGCTAAACAAAAAAAAAACAAGATTCAAACATTTTAGAATTAACAAAACATAAACAAAAAATATTTCACCATAATTGTTATGTTTATAAAGTATATCAAAAGAAATAATAATAACAATATAAAGACGTATACTTGTAGGCGGATTGGAAACAAGTTAATAATAAATATAACCAGATGTGATAGAAGTTGTAAATATATATGAAGACAAATAGATTATTAGACACTATTCATTAAAATTAGTTATAAATATGATAAAGCGTTAGGTGTAAAAAGTAGAACAGATAGTAATATGTAAAAGGGAGAAATTAAAAAAATTGATAAAAATAAACAATAAACCTGTATGATTGTAGCAAAAAGAACAACTGACAGAGAAGGGGAATATCAAGTATAAAAATTTATTTCTTTTTATATACTTTATAAACATAACAATTGTTTTGTAATGTTTTTTTTTAATATTTTGTTAATTCTAAACTTGTATCTTGGTTCTTCATTTAGCCCTAACGAAACCCTGTAGAGTGGGGCGAAACGTTAGTTAACAATAAATAGCTTTCTTTTACTATTTTGATAGCTTTATTGACCCCCACTCTGTCTATCTTCTTACAATCTACTTCATACGGCCAACTTTAATTAACAGCTCATTTTTATATAATTTTCCCATTTTATGGCCCTAGCAAAGTTTACTTTATATTACAGGATCTTGTACTATTACACTGTTTACAATACTTTCAGGTTTTGTACCTAGTTTTTAACCCAGATGAAGCCCTGCAAAATAGGTCGAAATTTTGGAGCTTTATGAATAGTCTAGTACTATTTAAGTTACATTTAGACCGCTTCAAGACTATCTTCATAAACACACAGGTAAAAATCACAGATCTTCCGAAACTATGGTATAAATTTCCTAAATTTCAATCAGGCGTGGGATTTTGTATATTGACATTCTAAAAATTTTTTTTAAATTAATTTATTTATTGAAATTATAATTTTCATGTTAGTGTTAAATAATAATAACAACTCACTAGCATTCGCTTCACCTGGTAACTACTTCTTTGTGTGACCACTCGTTAGCGAACGTCAGATAGCAAAAGGTCATTCAATTGGTGAAAAGAAATCACGTCTTATTTAAATTGTTAGTTTAACTGTTGTTAGTGAATATCTTAGTAATTAATAAAGCACACCAATTCACCAGTAGAAGAAGTAAGTAATTTATTGTCTTTCGTGTTGTATTATATAATTTGATTTTAGTTGTTAGTCACATGCACCCTTGTGTATATTATTTTCTAAGTACTTTTTTTTTTTTTTATTCAATAAAAGAAATATTTTTTTATAATCTTTAAATTTCTTTCTTGAGACTGGCAATTTTTTACTAAATAATTCAAAAACACTATCCAAATTATAGTCTCAAAACATTTATTTCATTCACACGTCCAACGTTTCGGCCAATTCGGCCATCTTCAGGGACAATCTTAATTCACTATGAGACATATCATTTAACCATTTTAAAAAAACTCCATACAGGC
>NW_027111435.1:101535-103591 GCF_000696795.3 Halyomorpha halys
CAAGTCATCCATCATGACCTCAATGTCCCATATGT
The DNA here is from genome assembly GCF_000696795.3 of Halyomorpha halys. Taxonomy (NCBI): domain Eukaryota; kingdom Metazoa; phylum Arthropoda; class Insecta; order Hemiptera; family Pentatomidae; genus Halyomorpha; species Halyomorpha halys. Next base: position 101,571 of record NW_027111435.1, read on the forward strand.
TGCCGATTTGGCCAAAACCAGTTACCATTCCTTCCATGGAAAACTTCCCAACCACCCAAATCCACAAAAAAAAAATCGAGAACGTTAAGTATTTACATACTAATAAACAATAAGAGAGATACACATAATTTCTATAACATTATTGGATCATTTCATATGAAATGACAGAATTTATTATTTCAGAAATTCAAACTAGGATTATTGGACTTTTATTGTTTACTACATTTATCTTTACGGATCATAATGAGTCTTTATTAATTCTCTCTTTTTTTTTATAATATTTCCTATCATTCCAATTGATTGATTGTTCAGTATGCCGTCAAATGTCATGAAAACACGCGATTTTCGAGTACTTTTTTTATTACGGCGTTATAACAAACCGACCATTCCCCGAAGTTTTCTCTACATGCTTATACCATATCATTATGATGTTATATCAAATTTACTTGTTGTAAGCGTCGATATATAAAATTTTAAAAAAATGTTTCTCTGAATGATGATTGTTATCTCTTTTTGTTCTATTTACCTGAAACTCGGGTCAAAACGTCGGCACGAATAACTTTTTTTTTTCTGACCTCACCACCAATCATCTCCAATTATTAATCTACAGTCAACTAACTACCTCATTTCAAATCATTTTATTTCATAAAGATTTTTTAGTAAATATTTTTTCCTGTGTTGACTCCTTAATTAGACCTTAATGTTCCCTATGTAACCGATCTAGCCCGAACCAGATATCACTCCTTCCATTATAAACTCTCAAACCCCCTAGTTTCTAATCCTGCATCCTCTTCCATTCCTGACAATCCTCCGAGGCGCCTGAAAAGAAGATAGCCACGAGACCAGCTAATGTAAAATGTCATTAGAGTTCTACCAATGGGTAATTCCTCTACACGCCTGTAACACTCCAATTTAACTTAGATTAGATTTACTAAATGTATTATAATGTACAGTTATAAATAGCAATAAATAATGTTTTTTTTTTTAAAAAACATCTTAACCATCCTAACCCATTAGTTCTTAATCTCTTACCTTAACAATCCCAGATAATCCTCCGAGGCGGCTGAAAAGAAGATGGCCACGGGACCTTCTAATTTAAACTAATGCTTGACTTACTACCAATGGGTAAGGGACGTGACGGCCGTGCGGGTTGAGGCGCAGGTCCCAGTACACTCGGTTCGGAACGTTGTGGGTTCGATTCCCACCTGGGGCAGTTAAACATTCATTTATCGGCGGTCCCGCGGAATAAATCTTGACTCTCCCAACTTGGTTAGTATTAGTAGTAGCACCAAGGGTTGGCAAAAACGACCACTAGGCCCACTTGCTGGACTTGTTCCCCCTACCAAATACCAGTACCAGTACCAGTACCAGTAACTATAGCAATAGAAACCCTAATTTGAAGTAGAGTAAATAAAATAAAATATGGACAACATATGGGACATTGAGACCCTGATGGATACCCTGATTTGTGACAAAGTAAGGAGCATTAAGGATTTTACGAAGGATTTTGGATTGTATTGGATATGAGAGGAATTCGAAGGTTTAGTGCATCCCCAAAGCCCAACTCCGTATGTCCAGATAGCCCTTATAATAGTCATGTAGATCAGTCTTTTGTAATGGATTGGAAGTTTGGACCGTTTGTCTAGTAAATGTTGTAATAGTCGGAATCGACCAGCAGTATCCTGTCTTTTTCTGCTGTTTTTAAAAGCCAAAATGTACTGAAAAATCAGTAGTTAGTGAATTTATTTTAACCATTAGACGTACAGATTATTATTATCAGTCAAATTAAAGCTAGTTTAATGTGCTATATAGCATTTAACAACGTTTAATTCCGTAGGAATAGTAGTTTTCATACTATTTGCTAAAATAAATGGATCGTTATGTTCGAACAAAATTTCATATGCAAAATTTAAATTCGTATGCAAATATAATAAAAACTACTACACCTACGAAAATAATCGTTATGAACCACTGTATTGTACATTAAACTATCTTTAATTTGAGTACTAACTGACATCTGT
>NW_027111435.1:105566-106563 GCF_000696795.3 Halyomorpha halys
TACAAACAAAAGAATAGACAAGTGAACATAATCAGACTATCTGTATGAAAAATAAAATAATGATAAAATAATATATACAATATTTACAGAATCGACCTGAGGATCCCTGAGCCCACTCTATCCCCCAGATGAGCAGAGTTCAAAAGATCCAAGCGCATCCCTCTCGCCGCATCACTGGTAATGAGCCAGTGGAGGCTGAGCAAGTGCGCTAAAGCACAAAAACAACTAAAAATATTTTGACATAGTAGGATAAGTTACAAAAAAGTAAAATGTAAACATAAGTAAAAAAAAAAAAAAAAAAAATACAAATGAACAAAAAGAATAAATAAAAATAGTTAGAATATAAAACATATTATGATAAATTATGCATACTATCGTTAAAAATGAACAGAAGCCTTAACAACACGTAATATATTTATTGAAGCTTACAACTGTACATTATAATACATTCAGTAAATTTGATCTCAGTTATAATGGAGTGAAAGAGGCGTAGAGAACTCCCTGAAATTGGTAGCACTCTATAATCAGATTTTACATTATCTGGTCTCGTGGCCCTCTTCTTTTCAGGCGCCTCGGAGGATTATCAGGAATGGAAGAGGAAGCAAGGTTAGAAACTAGTGGATTTGGATGGTTAGGGAGTTTATAATGGAAGGAATGATATCGGGTTCGGGCTAGATCGGTTACATAGGGAACATTATGGTCTTTATGTATGATTTTAATTGTGACAAAGTAAGGACCATTGAGGACTTTACGAATGATTTTGGTTTCTTAGGATTGGGTACGAAAGGAATTTGTAGGTTTAGTGGAGCCCCAAAGCTCAACTCCGTATGTCCAGATTGGTCTTATTATAGTTGTGTAGATCAGTTTTTTGGATTGGAAGTTAAGACCGTTTGTCTAGTAAGTGCTGTAATAGTCGAAATCGGCGGGCAGTTTCCTGTCTTTAACAAATACTGAAATGAAAATTAAGTAACAACGTAAATAAAATAATATTGTAGGA
>NW_027111435.1:108775-109704 GCF_000696795.3 Halyomorpha halys
GGTTAAAAAAAATTAATTACAAACTTAAGCATTTTTGGCGCGCAGCTCAAAAAGGTTTCATGTTCTACATGACAATCGATTTTTTTCTTTCTGAAGAATTAGAAAAAAATATTACTGATTCTACTGAATGATTTTTAACTCACTAAAAATTTTTTAAAAAAACATAATAAGTATTTAAATAAAGTAGGTCAAAAAAAATTTTTTTTTACGAAAAACCAGATCATATCCGTGTTCAGCGTCGCCTGAAACTCTCAAATATCACTAAGAAATTAAAAATTAGTAATTTTTCACCTTGTTTTATCAGAGGTTTTTTTTATTCCGATGTCCATTGGTAATATAATCTTTCTATCTAATCCCTAGGTTCATAGAACTGTTGGAAATCCCCTCTTTTAACGTAAATTATAGCAATGAACTGCTAGTTAATAAATAAAAAATCACTAAAAATTATATAAGCGGCCGACAAACTAATAAACCTTTTTGAAATCCATATAAATCCGATTAATTAAACCATTGTAAGATATAAAATTAAATAATGATGGAATTTAACTAGGGAGTACAGTTAGGACTCTCCCTATTCCAATTAGATGTAAGGAGGGTGGCCGACTGGCAGAAGAGAAGTGGTGAAGCTGAGCCCGGGTGGGGAGTTGTGTGGGTTCGACGACCTGCTCCTAAGTGTGTCAACTGGGTAGCGCGGTTCGTTCACCCCGCCCTCTCCTGTCTCTCTCATGTCCTACGGTTACGTCACGCCCGTAAACACCCGGGGCTTCTTGAGGGTCTCTAATCCAATTTGGGATGAGGATCGAACCTCGTATCGTAATGCCCGGGGATTATAATAGTAATGGCTGCCAGGTGGGGTCTCGGGTTCCTAAGCTAATGGAGCTTAATCTCTAAGCTCTAAATAACAACAAATCTAAAACTAGGATAAGTTA
>NW_027111435.1:111507-112566 GCF_000696795.3 Halyomorpha halys
TGTTCCAGATAATTATTTTCTGTTACCTGTAGCCGATAAGTCAGTCCTGTGGGGTGTAGTGGGTACCCTTAATAGGGTCGAGTGTGATTCTAATCAAATCACATCCTTGTACAACCGTTGGTTTAATACCAGTACTTCCTTACAAAGTACCCCTGACCCTTCATGTGTCTGTAGTTGTACAAATTTAATTTTAATTTTCCAAATAAATTAGCATACATCAAATTATGCTAAATTCGATAAAAAAAACCTCTGAACTATCCATTATTCTGGGAGCAAATATTTTTTTATAATATTTAGTACCTTCCATAATATTGATCAAATATAAAATTTTATTTTTTCGCTAATATTATTCTTATCTATACGTTTGCCACCAGGCACAAATCCAAAACTGGTACAAATGCTTGGTGAACAAAACAGGCAACAAAGGTTTGTGTGTCCTTTTTGATTTATCAGTCGGCTTTTAAGTTCCATTTACGTTATAAAATGAACAAAATGTAATGAAACGTAACATATCAGTTAAGTAGATGATTGGTGATAAAAATTCTAAATAAATAAAGATATAGTACTAAATAACTAAATAATTAACTAGAAACATAATTTCTTTTTAAATTTATATTAACATAGGGCGTACCAAGGATCAAAACTAACGGGGGGAGGCTTTATTCGTTCAAGTTGTGATATTTCATTCATATATTCACTGAAAATATGAATGAAACCAAAATTTTGTGAGTTTATTTTGTCAAATATCATAAAATATCATAAAAACTCCTACTTTTACTAAATTTAACTAGCTTTAATTTGATCGCTGGCAGACATCTGTACGTCCAAATGGTTTCTGAAATGAAGTTTTTCATTATTCAAACTTATTGTCCAGAAACTATAAATCAATTTATTTTAGCAAATATCATGAAAATTACTATTTCTACGAAGGTAAAGGTCAGAAACTTCTTTATAGTCCTTTAACTAGCTTTAATTTGAATGCTAATAGACATCTGTACGTCACATAGTTCCTGAGATATAGAATTCTCAAAATAAATTAACTAACTACTAATCTTTCAG
>NW_027111435.1:115526-116379 GCF_000696795.3 Halyomorpha halys
TTTGTTTATTTATGTTGTTCTTTGCTGACCGCACCCCCCGACAAACTTCTTCAAGCATTAATCTACGGTCAACTATCTACACCTCAATATAAATAGTTTTAGTAAGTTTTTCACTTTTTATTCTTTTTTTCTTGATTTATTATTGTTTTTAAAAGAATTTTGAGGTTAAAAAACTTCCGAAGATAAATATAAATTATTCTTTATATTGCTTCATAATTGAACAACGTTTCGGGCCAATTGTCTCATATTCATGCACCTTAGTAATCTTCATACTTTCAATTTCACTGTCGAAATCGTAGCATCCATATAAAATAGTTGAAAATTGTTTCACACTGTCCACGTTATATGAATGATAGCGAAATTAAAGTATGACAACTATGTGGATTATTAAGGTGCATGAATATGAGAGACAATTGTCCCGAAACTTTGTGCAATTATGAAGAAAAATATAGAATAATTTATACTAAAGGATGTTTTTAACCTCAAACATTTATAGAAATTAATTTATCAAACTTCCTAAAACGAAAATCCAGAATATTCGTTATTATCCTATATGTATATTATTTGTAACTGATTTTATAATTAAATTATTTCCTACTCCACTATCGCCTGTTGAACAGATTCGATACTTAGGACTCCATCTTGACAAGAGACATACTTGGAATGCACATTCAAGACTGCAACGACAAGAAACTGCTCGTAGATTCCGATTGCTACAACACTTACTTGACAAACGCTCTAAACTTCCTATTCACTATAAAATTATTATACACTATGATAATCAGACCAATTTGGACATATGGAATTGAGCTCTGGGGCTCCACCAAACCATCAAATTCCTCCCGCATCCAAT
>NW_027111435.1:116429-117382 GCF_000696795.3 Halyomorpha halys
AAAATATCTCGAGGGGGCGTGGTGTGGAATATGATGAGATGGAAGAAGGGCAAAATAGAGGCTAAACGTAAGGTTTACGCCTTAGGAGAGAATTATGATGGAATAAATTTGTAAATTTATTCTTTCCACTGGATGTGGGTGGCCCACGGCGCAGTCCCTGCTACTTTATGGAACACGGAATAAAAAATTGATAACTGATAATGAGTTGTAGATAGTTGACCGTAGATTAATGATTGGAGTTTAAAATAAATAACCAAAACCATATTTATTTGGTTCATAATTTATTGGTTATTGAAAAGGAATAGTATACAAACAAATTTAGAATTATACAAAATATTGAATTAAATCATAAATGATAAAAAATTGATAACTGATAATGAGTTGTAGATAGTTGACCGTAGATTAATGATTGGAGTTTATCGGGGGGTGCGGTCAGCAAAGAACATGAACCAATAAATTACGAACCAATAACTTAACCAATAAATTAAGAACCAAATAAATATGGTTTTGGTTATTTATTTATTTCTCCAATCTTTAATCTACGGTCAACTATCTACAACTCATTAATATAACTTTTATAATGTAAAAATATATAAATTCGATATATTATTCTAGATATGTTGACTCACGGCTACAAAATAAATAACCATCTGTGAGAGTCGTATAATTCGTGTCCTTGGAGTTAGTAGCCAAGTTCCTTACCAATGAGCCTGTGTAATGTTTTCTGATTTTCATATTTATAAATTTTTAAATGGTATAAACTTTTTTTGTACGTATGAACTATTACATGTTATAAATGTAAATTTTAAATTTTCTTAGAGAAATATCTCTTTGTAGATAATCGAACCATCCTAGGACATGGAGTCTGAAAAGAAGCCATAATTGATTGGTTTCAAGTCGAAAATGAGGAAATCTTCGACCCTTATAATCAGTGAAATTTGCATTTCAATGTT
>NW_027111435.1:119914-120425 GCF_000696795.3 Halyomorpha halys
TATTACCTATTGCCCACAGCTGTGTGGCAGATTGTAATATCTATCAATAAATAAGTCTATCAATTTAAGAAATAGATGAAGAGCAAAAAAAAAATTAAAATAAAATAAAATTTTAGAATGACAATAACAGAACTGATAAATACAGAACTTATATAACAGACTGTCCTGCAGCAGCCTGGGCTTCAGTCTTCGGGTTGGGTTCCCAGGTTGTAGGTCACTGCTCCTTTAACTGTCGATAACTGGGAATAGAATTAAATGAACCTTTTTTTGATGTAATCCTCTATTGTATCCATTTATCGTGATTCCCGATGCTATTGGCTATTTCTTATAAACCAAGGAGCATCCACAGTAATTTTTACGACTTGATTTTTTGAAAAGATTGTATGTTTTACTTTTCGTGAAGGATGTCGCTCCCCAGGCTTCACAGCCGTACATCAGCAGTGGCTGAGAATTTTTTTAAATACAAGAATAGCTGTTTCTGGTTTTAATTCCGATTTTATATTTAGGATAG
>NW_027111435.1:120535-121322 GCF_000696795.3 Halyomorpha halys
TCGAGGTGAATTCCCAGGTATCTTACTGTTTCACTGGCAGGATTCCATTTTGCATTTTTACCTTCGAGAAGTCTTCATCAGTGGTGTAAACAAAAAATAGTTAACAACCATTATTCAAATAAAAATAAAATAATAACAAACCAACTTGGAAACACATTTAAAAACAAATTTCATTAGATAGTAGATATTGCTAATAGAAGATAAAATATAATATTGTAGCGGTAAGAATTATTCAAAACGAATGATAAAAAAAGTTGAAAGGTGCCAGAGAAAATATTTTTTTTATAATTTATTTATTGTTATTTGCTATTGTATAATAATATATAAAACAAGTAAACTTGCAGTAGGTGACATAGTGACATGATAAAAACATGTGGAGAATCTACCCACTGATAGAACTCCAATAACATTTCCAGAGGATATGATCTTGAGGCCATCTTCTTTTCAGACGCCTAGAAGGATTATGAGGTAATGAAGAAGAAGCCAAGTTAGAAACAAGTAGATTTGGGTGGTTGGGAAGTTTATCATGGAAGGAATGGTATCTGGTTCGGGCCAGATCGGCAACATATGGGACATTGAGGTCCTGATGGATGACTTGATTTGTGACAAAGTAAGGAGAATTAAGGATTTTGTACTGTAAGGATAGGATTCGGGAGGAATTTGATGGTTTGGAGAAAATATAAATAATAATATAATCAAATATGTAAGTAATAGTTGAAAATAGTCAAAAAATTTACGGCAAGAAAGAAAACGAAGTATATGCTACAATGTGTAAAATATGCCCAGT
>NW_027111435.1:121372-121782 GCF_000696795.3 Halyomorpha halys
CCCTGCTACTTTATGGAACACGGAAGTGTCATGGCTACCCTCTCTCTCCAGTGTTATGGGTAGTGGGTATGCTGGGGTTTAAAAAAATGTTGAGCTTCTATTGGAATAGGAAATTATAATAGGAGAAGATGGTCAGGGTGTACGGTCAATAATGATACAACCAATAGGTAAAACTTATATTTTAATACCAGATAGGTCTGGTCAGTCTTACATGGCTAATGACCACCCCAAATTGATTATGGGGAGTATAGTCTCATACAAAGACACCCCAAGGTACAACGTTGTAAAATAAAAATAAAAAAGTTAATTTAAGAAATATATATTATTTTATCATTATGTTATTTTATTTATTTATTTTTCATACAGATAGTTTGATTATGTTCATCTTGTTTATTCTTTTGTTTGTATAA
>NW_027111436.1:0-2148 GCF_000696795.3 Halyomorpha halys
ACCGTAGCTTGCAGTCCCTTTAATATAATTAATTTAAATTCGTTCAGTTGGGGTTCCCTGAACATAGGTACATAATTATTATATTTCAAAGTCAAAATGTAGAATCTCTATGAAGCTATTTCGTAGCGTTATAGCATTATCCTTTGACAATTTACATATACTTTATTTAATTTATTTCTATCACTCAAATTTATGCGGCCCATATCAATCTAATTTACTCGTATGTATTTATAAAATGTGTTAAGAAATAATCCATGCAGTAAAGGGGAATCTTGTGTGTCAAAAGCGTCTGGAAATTACATTAATTAACATTGGCCTATATAGCTTGAACCCATACCATAAAGCTTGAAAACCCTTTGAGATAATTATATGTTATCCTTTTAAATTTTTCGGTCATAATTTATGTGATTTTTTTAACTTATATTTTATTACTAAATCAGTGTTTCTTCGGTTAGTATACATGAATTTGTTTCACGATTAATTCAAAAATCTGCTTGAACTATAACCCTTCCAAATTTCTTTACTATTAATTCTCTTTCGGTACTTGCACGTTATCTTGTCAAACAGTTTTATAATCCTCTTTACAATATTCCTTAATTATTCAGATATATTTTTTTAAACGTATAATGTTTTATTTTTCTAATTTTTCCTATAAAATATAATAAGATTACCAGTTCCGAAAGAATGGGCATTAAAGTACCGTTTAAAGAACCGCATTGAAGAATGAATCTATTGATACCTATGATATCTATTGTTAGAACTCAAATAACATTTCTAGAATAGAAGGACTCGTGGTTATCTTCCTTCTTTTGACGCCTTGGAGGATTATCTGTAGAGAAATCAGTGTTAAAAATAAGTGTGTTTTGGTATTTAGTGGGTTTATTATGGAAAGATTGACATCTGGTTCTGGCCAAATCGAGAACATATCGATCATTATGGTTGATTTTATTTGTGGCAACGTAAGGATTTTGGATTGTAATTATTGGATATAAGAGGAACTCGAAATTCAGGGTTTAGAGGAGCCCCAAAGCTGAATTCCGGAATCCACAAAGACCTTTTTTATTGTCATATAAATGAATCTTTTGTAATTATTTGGAAGTTTAGATCGTTTGTCTAGTAAGTGTTAATATTAGTAAGTAGTAATATTTGGAAACAACAACCAGTTTTCTGCGTTTTAGATTCAATATTAAAAAATAGAGCAAAATAATATTTTAATAAATCCAAATGGAACATATTCTACAAACAAGATTGCAATTTATAAAAAATAAGCTGAGGTAAAAACGTCTTGAAAATACTTGAGAAAACTACATACTAACACAGTTATCATTACCGACCCTTTAAGTTCACTAAAAGCCATGAAGATCATTACACTCGTCAATCATAAAAATTCACAATTATACCCACATGCTCAAAAACATGGGAAAATCTGTTTTCTTTATATGGGTGCCGGGTCAGGTGGAAATCGCTGGAAATGAACTGGCTGACATAGCAGCTAAACTAGAACTTGCTCTTCCAGGTCAGAGCACGGCCATTTTGATACCCCAGGAAATAAGTCTTCCGATGAAAAATAAAATATCAGCTAGTTGGCAAGCCATGTGGAATGAAAGCCCGTCGCAAATTAAAAACTATAAAAAAAAAAAACATTAAACCATGGACCACATCAAACCGTTCCAATCGCAGGGAGGAGGTAGCTACGGCCAGATTAGGAATAGGTCATACGAATCTAACTCATGCATATCTGATCAATAAGCAACCACCCCCAAAATGTCAATACTGCAAGAGTGTACTTTTGATCATTCACATATTTGAAGAATGTCATTTATATTCCCTAAACTTCAATAGTTGGGAGTAGGACCGACTGTATCAGATGCTCTGAATGATGACCAGAAGAAACTGGAAATGGTTTTGGTTTTCTTAAAAAGGAATAGCATTTTGAATAAGATTTAAACTCGAAAAATTTTTATACGTACTAAATTATTCTAAAATAAGTAATTATTTAAATTTGTTTCGTAATTATTTGAAGAGTGTCAAATCTTGAAATAGAATTATAAAGTGCGAAACATGGGCGTTGATGACCTTAAGGTTTTACGCCCTAAAGCCCTAGCCAACAACAACAACGTCTTGAGAATAGGTTTCTATTAAATACCG
>NW_027111436.1:6690-7104 GCF_000696795.3 Halyomorpha halys
AAATAAAATTGTTAATCTTTCTTATTCTATATGGATTGAATCTATTTTAAATTTAGTTTATGCAAATCGATGATATGGTCATATACCGCATATCTGAAAATTAGTTCAATTATATTTAGTATAGTAACCTATCTACAAAAAATAAAATTGTATTATATTATTATTACAAATAATTCAAAAATAAATCTGTAAAAAAAGTATTAATTGTCGGTATAATTAAAACTTCATCCTTAGATATTTATACAATAATAATCACCTTATGATTTCATATGGAAAATCATGTCAACCATTTGTGCATCTTCACTTCTCTCTAGTACATCCATCACTCTACATTTCTCACTACCTCTTTGGACCTTATCTCATGTCCAGTGTGCTGTTTGGTTACCTCCTTGTTTTTTATAAGCCCTGTTTTGT
>NW_027111437.1:0-1743 GCF_000696795.3 Halyomorpha halys
AAACAAAAGAATAAACAAGATGAACATAATCAAACTATCTGTATGAAAAATAAATAAATAAAATAACATAATGATAAAATAATATATACAATAAGTAATTCAAAAATCTCATCGTCGCTTAATGTAGGTAAATTCTTTTAACTATCAAAATTGAGTTACATCATGTGAAAGATATATTTTAAACTGAAAATATAGTCTGAATGCGGAGAAACAATTAAGAAAATTGATCAGAAAAAATTGGTCAGCAAAGAACAATATTAATAAACAAAACCATATTTATTTATTTTATGCCGACGTTTCGGCCTGAGTTGCAGGTTTTCTTCAGGGCTATAGAATAATTATTATTACAACAGGGCTATCTCGTTCTTCTTTTTTCTTTGCTTCCCCCTCCATCATCCCCGAAAAACTGTGATATTGAATTTAGTGTTTCCCCTGAAAATATGAAAACTATAGAAATAAATTCTATTTTGAGAAACCTCCCTCGGAATAAAACAAAAAACAGTAACGTATGTTAAACCATACTGGATGTGTGTGTCAGCAAATTAGGCAATATGAAGACCGTTGCAGGAGGCAGCATGATAGAACAAGTCTGATCCTGCAAACCAAGAGTATTATAGAGTGAGGAATATAACTAGGACATTACGGTATCATTAATGTATCCATACTCTTTTCGATACGATACTTAATTTAATTGAAGTAACGATACTTCGAAGATATCGAATGTAAAAGTATCGATACTCATATTAATTGACGAAAAAGATAATTAACCGAATTAAAAAGTATATTTGAATAATATATTATTCCCATCAATTATGCAAACCTGAATTGCTTACGTTAATGCTTGCACTGTCAATTTCATTTTCAGAAACATATGGCAATGCTATAAATTGTTCTATTCAATAGTAACATTAAAATTTCATTACTTATTATTACTTCGTAGAAACGTACTTAATTTTTGGCATCAATAAAGAGGTGATAAAATAGGGAAGACATAAAAATAATTTAGCTTCGTAAGCACGAATATTCAAAGAAATTTATTTTATTTTATTTTTTATTTATTGATATTTAGAACTGTATAAAAAATATACAACAAGTAAATTTGCTGTAGGTGATATATTGACATGGTACAAACATCTACCAATTGATAGAACTCCAATAACATATAAATTAAAAAAAAAAAAAATGTATTGCTAAGGAAAACTTTTAGCTTATAAAGATAAACGTTAACATTTATACTATTTAACCAAAGCATAAATAAAATAAAATCAAACAAATGGAAAAAAAATAAGGACTGATTTTTTTTTTACATACATAATTATCACTTTTCAAAAATAAAAAGATAACGCTGATTAAAAAAAAAAAAAAACGAATAAAATCATTGAACTACAGTTAATTATTTGAAGTGATCATTTTTATTAAACAACAAATAACAAAATATCTAGTGTATTTTTGGATTCTACGCACCCTGAAACATAAAAAATACAATATTTGAGGAGGCGTTTATTAATTTTTTTTCTTGATCAATTATTAAAATTTATTACTGAAAACAAGAACTAAAACCCGGTTAAATTGTTTGTTTGGTAGTTTAATTTATTTTGTCTTATCAATTCTGCTACTCTAACAAATTTTTTTTATGAGAATTAGTTTAAGTTATTGTATGGACCAACCTGTTTCTATCTAAATGTTACTTTTAGTTATAGAAATACTTTTATCGTTTTTCGTTCAAAAGGACTCATCAAGGAA
>NW_027111438.1:0-1398 GCF_000696795.3 Halyomorpha halys
TTTATAATTAAATATAATTATAATAGAAGAATTTTCACAAAAAAGAGTGACACATTTTAAAAAATCTTTAAGAACGAACCTTAGTTGTTCTGAGAGAAGTCAACTTGAATTACTTCGTTGTTGTTACCTCTTTGGAATGATAATATTTCTGATAGCTTAAAAACTCCCGCTTTAGTATTTGTTTATGTTTGTATTTATTTGAGGGATATGGAAGAAGATTGTAAGTAATTTTATAATTTGGTCATCTAATAGAAAATTGTAATTTTGAAAATGATTAGTTCTCACCTTAAAAAGATTTAATCTTATATTAATTAGAGTTCTGTTGTCTACTTCAGCTAGAGTGATTTTGAAATATATTCCTCTAGTCTTCGATGGAATAAGTGTAGAAACATTAGTAATAATTGAATTATCTTCATTATCTCTGGTAAGAATTAAGACTGGTGATGCTAGCAAGTTTTCGTTCCTTTCATATCACATTTTGTATATATCCCATGCTAATGCAGTTTCATGTTTGTTACCTATAGATAAGTAATATATTATTTTAGTTTTTAACGTTTACTCCTCTTTTATAGTTTTTACTAAACTTATATTTAGGAATTGAAACTTTAAAGAAATAAACTTTTCTAAATTATATCATAAAAATCAAAAACATACTAATCCTGTAAACCATTTTTTTTTTAAAAAAAAAAAGATAAGTGAAACTCATCTCTCTGGTTAACCATAAATATTGTTCAATTACTTTGCCAAATTGACATAAAATAAACTTGTTAAAAGATGTTCTTTGTTGTTGTGCTGAATACCAAAATTAATTCTGTGTTTGATATATTATATTATCAGATGTGATATGGATATTTAGCTACTGATATTGATATATTTTTTTCTTGATAAAATCATTTACATATTTTCAGAAGAAATTAATTTAAAATAATTTCTTTTTATGTCCAAATTTAGTGGAAAGTCCATGAATATATTATATAGACAAACTTTAGGCAAATCTTTATATTTTATATCATTGTTATAATCGGGTTCTCTGGATATTAAATATGTTAATTTTTAAATACTTAAAAGAGTTCATTGATAATAGTATAATATAATTGAAAATAAAACTGAATAGAGACCCAAAATGTCCTAAAATTAATTAATAAATTAAAGATTCCCAAAATATTGAGTAATAATATTAACCACAATATTATTTTCCTTATATTAAGTAATATATATAATTGATTTTTGCTAGTTAATAACCAACCCTATAATAACAATATGTACTATGTATGTTAAAACTAAATTAAGTAGAAAATAAAATTAACCCAAGAATACATTAGATTAATTATTTTATATATTTTTGTTTGAGAGTGGTTTAGTTTATTCTTAATTTAAAACAAATTTGATCCTTTTTTT
>NW_027111439.1:0-611 GCF_000696795.3 Halyomorpha halys
AAAATGAAAATTATTAAAAATAAAAATAACATAATGAAGGAAGTGGAAAATAAAACGTATAAATAATTAATTTAATTAAATATTTTCACGTCATTACTTTATTTTTATTATTATTAATTATCATTTTGTAAATATTTTTACTAACTAGATTTTCATATATATTTTATTATCTGTTCTTTCCTACTACTTAATTTAAATATTACTCTTCTCATACAGCCTCTATCTTTTCTTATTATTCTATATCCTTTTATTAATTGGTTGTTATCTTGTTCGTAGCCCTGATGAAGGCTGAGAATTCTGGACGAAACGTTGGCACAAATACATAAGGTTTTACTTATTTGTGTTCTACATTGATTGCACCACCAACCATCATATATTATCCACGGTAAACAATCTTCCATCACTATTGTAAATAGTTAGGGGTGTCTTTTGTACGAGACTAAAATCCCCACATTATCAATTTTTAAAAGAAAATCAAACTATTATAATTAAAATTATATAAGAAGGCTATATGACAAGAGTAATATTAAAATTATTTAGTAGAGAAGCACAAATAATAAAATACATATGAAAATCTTGTTAGTAAAGATATGTGCAAAATGAAAATTATT
>NW_027111439.1:2821-4532 GCF_000696795.3 Halyomorpha halys
ATTATTAATTATATTTTTATTTATCCGACTTTTAGTGTGTTAAATTTTTTTTCTCATATCTATTTTTCTTTTTTTAAGTGTTATTACGTCCCGTGTTCATTTTTAATCTTATAATTTCGTATTTTGTTTTATATTATTATCATTGTTTATTTTATATTAATACTATTTTATTTCTTCTTTCCTTTCATTTGTATTTAATTTTCTTTAGCTTATTTTTACATAATTTTAACCCTACCTGAATTTACTTTTTGTATCTTGTTATCTTTGTAGTTGTTTTTTATCTTTTAAACCTTGATGAAGCTCTACAAAATGGAGTTAAATGTCGATTAATAAAAATTTGTTAACTCATTTTGTTTACTTTTGACCACATCCCTGACCATCTTCTTCATAATTTTAAATTATACATATAATTTCAACTACATTCTTAACATTTAACATTACTTCAAAAAACTATTATGAAAATTCAAGATTACTTAAAATATATATTCAGTTTTTTATTACATCTTATAAATTACTTTACGGAATAATACTGAGCAATTTGAGGCATCAAACTTGAAAATTGTATGAGCCGTCCGTTTAAAAAATTACGTACAAACTAAACAGCTGTAACAAAATAATTTTTAGGAAATTGAACTTAAATTGTTTTAAAACATTAATGGCATAATATCGAATAATATGAGTCATCAAAATCGAAAATCAATTAAGCCAAAAAAAAATCCCCATATACTTATAAAAATCGACATGTTTATTATACATATCTTAACAAATTTTTTTAATACCACTTTTCGATAATCGAATTTTAATATCTATATTTCATAATATGAGGAAAAGCATATCGGACAATACTGAAAATAATAAGACAATAATTTCACGTTAATATTACTAACTACTTGTTCAAGCAAAAAGTAAACAGAGCAGAAAGGGTCCTCTTCCAGCCAATAGGAAATAAATAAAGAATCCAAAGCTTCTCTGGAGCCCCCCCCCCTAAAAGCTAGGGTATTGGTTAGAATCCGCTTAAAATTTCCTCATGCATGGTTAAATGCCTGAAGGATGAATTTCCAAATTTTACTTCTACCTTAACGTGGATAAGGAATAATAATTAACACAGGATTTAGTTAATTATTAATATTAAAAGAAGAAAAAATATTATTAGAGAGAGAGAGAGAGAGGGGGGGGAATACTTTATTCATATATGCTGCCCAAATACATCAGGTTGCTACATACACAGCATACTAATCAATCCGTAATCGGACATATATAAATTACATATAATTACATGGTATAATAAAATAGAAAGAAAACAGTTTTTTCTCCACTACAGTTTCCTTTTACAATCAATTTCAATCCTTTTTTTTCTTTCCCTTTTCTATTCCTTCAATTTCACCATTTCACAATTTTTAATTCACCCGATCAACAAATTCACTCTCCCGAATTCACCCTTCTAGATCCTCTCCAGTGACCCGCTAAACAAATTCACTATTAGACGGCAATGTGAGATCAGACCATTAATAATAGTCACAGCAGTAGATCAGTTTACCAAAAAACAAACAAATAAATACATTCTACGAGAACAAGACTAACACATAGATTCAAAGGAAAATATAATGAAAAGCCGGTTACAAGAAACACTTGAATGGATAAATAAGTTTTAAAAAAAAATAATAAAACTAATAAAATAAAATAATTTAATGAATAAATAAGTCAAAACACA
>NW_027111440.1:0-492 GCF_000696795.3 Halyomorpha halys
TCTCACAGAAAATTTTCAAAAAGAAAAAAAACTAAGTTAGAAAGAGGAGATGATTTTACACCTCTAATTTATTACCGATTTCAATATTTTCTGCCAAAAATGCTTAATTTTGTTCATAATGTTTTTTTCCGAAAAAATCGGGGTAGCCTTCCCGGGTAAATCCTGAACATTTAGCAAAAAGCTTCATCAACATCGGATGAACAGTGCGACAATACATAAAGTAGGAACAAACAAAAAATCATTTGTACATATTATATTGTGAAGTATTGTTTGTTTTAAGTTCATTAAAATAATTTAATTTATGATTCTTTATTAATATAAATATTTGTATGAATATCCTATCATATATCACAAACAAATACACAGCACAGAATACACATTCACACAATTCCTTACAGAACATGATAACACAAAATACTACTTATTGTTGGTAACGAGCTCGCAGACAAAGCTGCCAGAGAGGCACTCACGCTCCCTGGCCGAGGCACCGCC
>NW_027111440.1:2351-4495 GCF_000696795.3 Halyomorpha halys
GCCTCGTGACCTTATATTGTAAACTGTTTTTAGAGTTCTACTACTGGGTAGTTTCTCTACATCCTGTATCATATCATTATGTCATCATGATCAAATTTACTTGTTGTATTTTTTTATACAGTTGTAAATATCAATAAATAAATAAAATAAAAAAAAAAAAAGAATTATGTTCTATGCTATTTCGGCTTTCTGAAGCATTTCAGGAGCAGTGCTATTTCCCAAAACACCAAGATACAGCTGTATAAGACTGGTGAGACCAGTTCTCACTAATGCCTCCGAATGCTGGACATTGCCCAGGTCACAGGAAGCCCTTCTCCTGAGGTTCGAGAGGAGAATATTGAGAAATATTTATGGCCCAGTCTGTGCTGATGGGATTTTAGAGGATGAGAATAAATGCTGAACTGGAGGGCCTCTAGAGGAACCCGGATATTGTAAGGGTGGTCAAAGTGGGATGGCTTCGGTGGGCAGGCCATGTATTGAGAATGATCCTGGATCAGTAGTGATGTCTGCCAGTGCTCAAATTAAAGCTAGCTAAATTCACTACAAAACAGTCAGTTATGTTTATCTTTGTAGGAGTAGTAGTTTTTATGATATTTGACAAAAAAAACTCACAAAATGTTAATTTCTAGTTGTTCGTATAAAATCCTGGATTTTTAAAAAAATATATCTCTAGATCCATAAGACGCACAGATGTCTTCTAACACTCAAAATAAAGGAAATTTAACTTACTATAAAGTAGTTTTTGACACTTATCTTCGTAGGGGTAGTAGTTTTTATGATTTTCACATATGAATATAAATTTAGCACATAAAAATTTGTCCGAAGAACTATAAATCAATTTATATTAGCTAATAGACATCTGTACGTCAAATGCTTTTTGACAACATCCCATAATACTTTTTTATGAAATGTTGCTTTTTGAAAAGCTATATCTCGAGAACTATTTAACGTAAATAACTCTTTTAGGGCTCATATTACAGCAAATTTGCTCATCTTTAAATGACGTTCTCTTAGGTTTTCTTGTGTTGTTCCTACTTTTTACGATATAGAGCTCCGAATGAAAAATTTAATTTTTTAATTTTTTTTACCTGTTCTTGGCAGACTCGTCAATTTTGACTAGTAATTAAATATAGTTTTCATTAAAGTAATCAAAAATTGGGTTGAGATAACTGCCTTTTTTCTCCTCTTGGGCTCTTGTACTATTAATTTGAAAGTAAAGATATACACATTATATTAACTTTCAAATCGTTTCAGAATCTGGTAAATTAATCATATGAACGTGAAGATCTAAAGCACGAGACGGAAATTTTATCAGGGAAGTAACTTTGATCTACCTAATGATTTTCTACTTAAATTAAGCCGAGCAAATATGCTTTGAGTTTAAGGGTAGTTGAAACACAAAGCACATTAAAGCTGATTCCAAACCTAAATGCAGGGGAGCGTTATTTCGGAGGTATTATTAATTTGGAGATTTTTATTTTTTTTATTTCTTGTCTTCCCGAAGGCAAATATATTAAACTTGAATTTATTAGATTCCTTATAACGTACCTAATATTTGTAGGGAGATTGGTCTAAAATATTTATTAACCAAAGTTTTGGCACATATTTCAAGGCAAATTAGAACAGGATACAAACGTTGTAAAGTATGATATATAAATAAAAGGTTTTTTAAAAAAAAGTAATACAGGAAAATAAACGTCATAGACTAAAAGAATATAAATTAACAGAATAGTAATTAATAACAACTTATATTTATATATTATTTTAATTTACTTTAGTCTAGTATTAATGTTCATTTTATTACAAAAAAAAATTTTGATTTTAAAAATACTAGGAATTTAGAAATAGAAAAAAATAGTTAAAGGAGGCTATTTATATGACAAAATATTAATTACAAAACAGCCACAAAGAACATGAAAATAAATTATGCAGATATAATAAATAAATTGCAGTTATAATAGTATACAATACTGTCCAAAAAAAAAAAAAAAGATAACATACAAATTGAATAGGAAAAATCTAGAAGGAGACAATACAATAATAGTAGAGAAGAGGAATTAAAAGGATTAAGCTAGGGACATTATTGTAGTTACGTTACAAAAATAAAAAGTAAACATATAATAATAATAAAAAATACAATTAAA
>NW_027111440.1:4610-6426 GCF_000696795.3 Halyomorpha halys
CCTTATATTGTAAAAATGTTTTCAGAGTGCTACCATTGGGTAGTTTCTCTAAATGCTTGTACCATACCATTATGATTTCCTCAAATTTACTTGATGTATTTATGTACAGTTGTAAATATCAATAAATAAATTAAAAAAACAAAAGACGAGCTAGGGACATTATTGTAGTTACGTTACAAAAATAAAAAGTAAACATATAATAATAATAAAAAATACAATTAAATATCAAATAAAATTATAAATATAATAAATAAACCATATACTAATATATTGGATAAATAATATAAAATAAGAAAGAAACTGAGGTAAATAATTAAAATAGTGTTTTTTGTACGGTATAAGTAAAAATTATTATGAGTTATATTGTTTTTGTCAATAGTTAAAATATACGCCATTTTTTATTTCGTCTGCTTAACCGGCGAGACGTTTATTTTTGAGATGTACTTTTAGCAAAATTATGGTTTAAAATAAATTAAAAGTTATGTAAAATATATCGCATTTTTTCACTTCAGTTTCGGGTCTGATCAATTTTTCATGATAACTAAGTTGTAGAATATTTTTTATTTATATTATGGAATATGACATATATTTTTAATATTGTCTTTTCAACTATAGATAAAATTATAAAAAAATAAATAAATAAATAAATTGTGCACACATGCAATATGACAAGTGGCCTAAGAAGAGATAAGATAACCTCTCCCTAAGTTAACCTGTGATCGAAAGATAATAAAGATAAATCAATTATTTCACATAATATCCTGAAAAATATTGCGTTGTTATCATTAATATATTGATTTTTTTTTTCTAATAGTTAAGAAGCTTGGTGGACCTCGGAGGGCTTCTAAACTAACTGAGTTGACTAACAGCTTAAGTAACAGTCAGTCTTTCAACCACGTTAAAAGTTATATCGTTTTACTATACTAAAAGAAGGAAATATTTCTGTACTTAACATACTTAAACATATGGAATTAAAGATCATAAATACCCTATTTACATATTAATTATAACGACAATTTTGTTTTAATAAAGAATTTTTTAATTTTTACATCATTTCTTTTATATGCATAATATTTATTTGAAAGAAGAAAAAAGACATTACTTAATTTGTATCGCCGTCGGCCCAAACATCAAGTCTTTGGAAAACAATAAAGAACTCTACATTAAAAGACGTATTCCTAATTCCTATTAAAATTAAAATTCCTACCTCCTACATACTTTCTTATTATTCGTTCCTTTCTCACTGATTATGATTTACTACAGATTATTTAAAGTAAACCACAATGGTTCCTATTCATCCCTCTTCTTTCAGTCTGGTGGTGTTCCTCAGGGTAGTTTCCTCGGTCCCATCCTCAACACAATCTATACAGCAAACATCCGAACCAATCCTAACACTATCCTCACCACGTATGCCGATGACACATGTGTGCTCGCTGTTAACAATAAACCTTTAATTGCATCCTAAACTCTTCAATCCCATATCACAGCCCTCGAAGAATGGTGTCGTAATTGGGGGATTAAAATAAATTCCAACAAATCCCATCAAATTACCTTTACCCTACGTCGTAAACCTACTGACTGCCCTACAGTCTACATCAATAATGTTGCCCTTACCCCTGTTGAACAGATCCGCTACCTTGGACTACATCTGGACAAACAACTAACATAGAATTCTCCTCACACAACACTGAGAAGACAGGAAACTGCTCGTCGATTCCGACTATTACAGCGATCAAAACATCCAATTCATTACAAATGACTGATCTACATGACATACGGCGTTGAGCTTTGGGGCTCCACTAAACCTTCGAATTCC
>NW_027111440.1:7621-8878 GCF_000696795.3 Halyomorpha halys
CATTACGCAGATATTATAAATAGACTTAAAATAAAAACATAAAAATCAGATAAAATAAACAGGTTTATGTGAAAAATAAAAAATCACTAAGTTTATAATAAATAAAAAACAGGGAGGTAACCAAAACAGCACACTGGACATGAGATAAGGTCCAAAGAGATAGTAAGAAATTTAGAATGATAGCTGTGCCACAGAGAAGTGAAGATGCACAAATGGAGAACACGATTTCCCATATGAAATCATGAGGTGACTTTTATTGTATAAAATAAAATATATAAAGTAGAAGATTGGTGTTATATAGTTCTTATTATTGTTATAGGATTTTATAGTGTATGAATATGGGACAGTGGTCCCGAAACGTACAATTGTTAATGAATAAATAAATAATAATTTATTGCAAATGATGGAAGTAATAAACTTCAAAAAATTTTAAAAGGAAAAACGATTGTTTATTAATAAAAGTGATTTTCTGCACAGTTTTTCTAATAAACTTTAACTTCTTATCTATTAAATTAAGGCAATAAAATGTTATTCGATTATCCGGGATTTTCGATTATCCGTGAACCCCCAGATAACATGGGTTCTACTGTATACACCTTAATTAACGTCAAGGTCTCGTTAATGGGGCAAGAATATCCGAAGCTCTACTTATTCGATCTAAATTAGCCCTAAGCAGTAATCCATGATATTCCAGGAGCCAGAGTAAATCTGGAAGGCACCCTAACCGCAGCGAAGGGCCGCATCACACCTGGGCCACTGGAGACCAAGTCCATTTCCCGCTGCCGGAGCTCGATAATGCATGCACAATGGGCACGTGCCTCAGCATACTGCCTCGGTTCCACTTAACGAGATTACGCTGTCTCATTTACATAGCGTCCATTTACCTTCCTGCGGTTTGGCCGCATTGTACTTCGGGGTCTCTGCTCCCCGTGATCAAAGGTCCCCCTCCGTATCCGAATCATGAGTGAGCTGACAATGGTGGTAAATTAAGGTTCCAGTGAACTATATTAATTACCTAGTTTAAATTTAATAATTATGAGCCTGGCGTGAACGTAAGATAAATTTTACGTTCTCCCAAATAATTCAAGAAAGCAACCTTTAAAGTTCCTCTACGTTTTTTTTTTTTTTTATTTATATTTACAACAGTATAAAAAATACAACAAGTAAATTTGATCATAATGACATAATGATATGATACAGGATGTAGAGAAACTACCCAGTAGTAGAACTCCAAAAACAGTTTACAATATAAGGTCA
>NW_027111441.1:0-1888 GCF_000696795.3 Halyomorpha halys
CGTGACCTTATATTGTAAACTGTTTTTAGAGTTCTACTACTGGGTAGTTTCTCTACATCCTGTATCATATCATTATGTCATTATGATCAAATTTACTTGTTGCATTTTTTATACAGTTGTAAATATCAATAAATAAATTTAAAAAAAAAATTGAAGTAATTTTACAAAAATGGTGCTTTAAACATCGTTTAAATTAACTAATAACAATCAATATACCAAAGCTTGGCTATCCACATTTGCTTGAATAAAAAAAACAAAAACGTCATTTCATTTTAAATAATATTAAAAAATAAAAACTATAACTTCTACTATGACGGTAGGTGTTCAGCTCTAAGCAAAAGGTTCTGTGTTACAAATATAAAAAAAAAGTTTAAGACCCAATCCAGAGGGTACATACAGAAATTCATACATCTGATTTGGCATGTATCGGATTCGGTTCTCATGATACGCGGGGCATTTTGTCAAAAAATAGAAACAATCCTCCAGGGCCGTTCAATCACAAGCTGGACAAAGCTTCGTGGGTCCAAAGTATATTCATGTGGACCGACATTTAGAGTAATTGCATATTTACCAGAGAGTCGTAGTTGGGCAATTATTCTCAAGTGAGTTATATGGCAACTGATTTTTAGGTAGCTTTGAGGAGCCTCCGTTTTAATGGTAGGGTCTTTCGTAGCACGGGTAATAGGTCGATTCTCGTAGTAACAAGAGGTCCTTTATCCTTGACAAATTCCCAGTATCTATCCAAGATCTCCCCCATCTGATTCTGCTACTTACCGGATCATTGAGGAGTATAGGGTCAAACATTTCGAAGCTTTCTAATATTTTTCTTATCTGCGTCACCCAATTATATTGCAGATTCAAACGGTTCATTATATTAAATTACAAATACTTATCACCGAAACTGAAAAAATCTGTTCTACAATAGCGCCAAAATATAAAAATTATACTTAGTTTAAGATTGCGCACTGGTACATAAATTACTTAACATATTACGGTTTATTTATAGGTTTTACAAGGTTCTGAAAATAAATATAAAATCGATTATATTATCGCGCGCTTGCATATCAATTTATTTTAACTTTTTAGGATTTATGCTTTTATGATATATGTACATATACTTAATTAATATTTGAGTTAAGTTACATGTAATTGTAATTGCAATAACTTTAGAAATTTTTCATTCGAAGCACTATATCTATAAATCTTGCAACATCATTTAGAGTACAATAAATTTACTAAAATATGAGCCGAACTAGCTGAAATATATCTCAGGAGCCATAAGACGTACAAATGTCTGCCAGCACAGAAAATAAAGGAGATTTAACTGAATATAAAGTATTCAGATGACATTTTGTACAAAAAAACTATAAAAAATTTATTTTAGCAAATATCATAAAAAATACTACTGAATGAAAGAGTTATAAACTACTTTATAGTACGGTAAACTAGCTTTAATTTGAGTGCTAATAGACATCCGTACTTTAAATGATTTTTGTGATGTAGATTTCTCAAAATATATTCTGATTTTCCACAGAATTTTTTATGACATGATGATTTTTTAAAAAGCTATATCTCGGGAACTATTGAACGTAAATAGCTCCTCTATTAGAGCTCATATTTTAACAAATTCACTCTACTTTAAACGGTTTTTTTTTCTAAAGGTATTTTTAGATATATTGAGCTATTAAAAATGAGAAAAATTAATTTTTTTTTAACATTTTGAAACAGCCACCATTTTTTATTCCCCCTACCTATACGTGGCAGACTCATCAATTTTAACCAGTGATTATATATAGTTTTCATTGAAGTGATCAAATATTGGGATAAACTAACTGTAGTTCTTCTTTTGCAGTTCTCTCCTACTCAATATTTATATATTACATATTAT
>NW_027111441.1:3283-4733 GCF_000696795.3 Halyomorpha halys
CTATAAAGTAGTTTATGACACTTATCTTCGTAGGGGTAGTAGTTTTTATGATATTCACATATGAATATAAATTTGGCAAATGAAAATTTGTCCGAACAATTATAAATCAATGTATTTTAGCAAATTTCATGTAAACTATTACTCCTATGAAGACAAACATCATAAAATATTTTATAGCTCATTAAACTAGCTTTAATTTGAGTGCTAATAGACATCTGTACTTCTAATGGTTTTTGAGATATAGATTTTTCAAAATAAATTCACTAACTACTGATCTTTCAGTACGTCCCAAACAAAATTTTTATGAAATGTACTTCTTAAAAGCTATATCTCGAAAACTATCTAACGTAAATAACTCAATTAGGGCTCTTATTTAAATGACGTTCTCTTAGGTTTTTTTGTGTTGTGCCTACTTTTTAAGATATAGAGCTCCGAATGAAAAATTAGTTTTTTTTATCGCTTTGAAACAGCCGCCATTCTTTATTGCCCCTACCTATACTTGGCAGACTCATCAGTTTTGACTAGTAATTACATAGTTTTCATTAAAGTAATCAAAAATTGGGGTAAAATAACTGCCTTTTTTTCTTCCCGGCTCTTGTACTAAGAAGAATGTACCAGTTGAGGATGGATCAAAGAACCGTCAAGAGTAAGGAACCGGTAGGTTATGGTTTGGAAACACCGGTGGCAGTAAATTCCTCTCGATAATTGCATTAAGTCTTCTTGCCACGTCGAGGAAACAACTTTCGATCGCAAACCTTAATCATAACAAAGTTAGGTCCTTCCACTCCTATCGAGGTCCTTCCAATCTCCCGCAGGATGGTTATTATATTAATATAATTGTTTTGAAAGATCCAAAAGATAATATTAATAAAGCACTTCATCAAAGTTATCATCACATTTCCCTAAGCCTTCTTAGGCTCTTAACAGCTGAACAGCTTTTGATCAATTCATTTTTTTAGTTTTTAGGAGATATTTCCTTATAATCCGCTCCTACCTCACTGATAGAACCTTTAAAGTAAATCATAACTTAGCCTACTCATCTCTCTTTTCACAGTCCGCCGGTGTTCCTCAAGGTAGTATCTTAGGTCCCATTCTTTATACGGTTTATGCAGCTGATATCCCAACCCACCCTAAGACAGTCCTAACAACATACGCTGATGACATATGTATACTTTCTGTAAACAACGACCCAACTAATGCTTCACAAACACTACAGGCACGCGTAACATTTATTGAAGAATGGTGTAAAAACTGGAGAATCAAAATAAATCCTGACAAATCCCAACAGATCACCTTTACTCTCCGTCGTAAACCTCTGGCCTCCTGTATCCTTTCTAAATACACCACTAATGCCTGTTGAACAGATTCGATACTTAGGACTCCATCTTGACAAGAGACTTACTTGGAATCCACACACAAGACTGAAACGACAAGAAACTGCTCGTAGATT
>NW_027111442.1:0-1260 GCF_000696795.3 Halyomorpha halys
GAAATACACAGCACACTTACTTAAATCTTATGAGATATTGGCATAGTCGAGTAAATAATACATAACTGAAGTATATGATTTTTTTATTTTTTTTTATTTCTATATTTTCTTAATCTTTTTTATGTTTGTTTTTTTTATTCTCACTTGTTCCCATTCATGTGATGGTGAATGATTGCCAGAGAGTCAAGAATTATGTTTCCCCCCGAGTTCCTTCAAGAAGCACCTGGTTGTGCAAGCTCCGAACCAGAGGCCTCTCACGTTGAAGTCTCTTTCTCTGAAGACCTCACAGAACTTTTCCTTAAGGAACGAGATGCATTTATTGTACATCTCCTTCTTTTCTCTTTCCATTTTTGTGGCCTGGGACTAAATTACAATATGAGACTTTACCGACTCTAATATCACACTTAGCAATTGTTTTAACGAGGTTTAATTCCATAAAATTAGTTATGTAGAGATCTATTTGTAATTGTGAAAACCTGGATATAAAGGATTTTTATTTTCACTATCTATTATATGAAAAATATATAGTGTTGCGGGGTGTTGGGGAGTATTGCGATATTGGGAAATTTTGAGTTTAATTTTCGAAGAAAATATACGTTTTGAGGTTCCCAGAGTCTGAATAACCAACTCTCGTAAAATAGTCTCTGTGTGGCTGACACGATAAAGTAACAGTTTCGTTAAAATCTTCCTTTAGGAGGTCCCTCTTTGAATGGTTTACAATTTTTTAGGCTTTTTTTTTTAAAACGCCAAAAATGTACAATAAAATAGTTTTTAATGTCAGATAGGTCTCATCCTCACTGAAATATTCTTGCAGGACTCAAATGAATTTTTAAAAAAAAATTGTTTTTTGTTCTTCCTCTAAACAATCTTTTATTTTGCGCATTTGGAATAAATAAAGAGTTCTCGTTGTTAGCAATAATAAAGAATGAATAAATATAAAATATTATTGAATTTGATAAATAATTAGGAAAAATAGATATGAGTTCGAATCGGAAAAAACTGAGACCACCTGATAACTTCTGATCGCATTCACGAAACTGTGTACACAGTATTTCATATATATTGTGAACCCGCCCCACTAAGACCCTCGGGGAGCGACGTTCCAATTTCACTTTTTAAATACTTGCTTAAAACGGTAAAAGGAGACTTAAATATATTTTGGTCGAGCAATATTTAAAACGCCTGAAATTGAAAAATGGCGTAAAAAAGAAAAAGTAGATATATATAATCATATTTTAAAGTAAAAAATAATTCTTCATG
>NW_027111442.1:6355-6772 GCF_000696795.3 Halyomorpha halys
ACAAAATCCTACTGTCATGGTAGTGACAAATATTGGCTATATTTTATGATACCACAATGCTTTATTATGCCATCAATGCAATACTAATTATTACATAATGGTTTATCATGTTATTTAATTATTTATAATATCAATAAATAACAAACAACAAGTAAACTTTCTTGACTTTCCTAATCGTTTAGAATGGAAAGTCCATTACAAAAACTGTTTGCTTTACCTTATTTAATATTAGATCAATCAAGATTTTTTTTTTCTTTTGGCAATATAATCATCTAGAACAGCGATTCTCAAACTTTTTTTCCCGATGCATCCTTGTTAGGCTAAAAAAAAAATCCGGGGACACGTTGGGATAAAACAAAAGTGCGACATAATTATACCTTAAACATAACTAAGTGTTTAGTGGATGTTGCAACATTT
>NW_027111443.1:0-754 GCF_000696795.3 Halyomorpha halys
TTACGAGCATTTTATAAATATTTTTTCGTTCCCATTCGATTTATTACTTTTTTTTTAGTCTGGTAAAATTTTATCATAATGTTGAAATTGTGTATAATGGTAATTAATTCTTGTTCTACTTACTGTAATCTGGCCTTCACACTTCTGCCATTCTTTCTCGACTATGAATTTGTTATCTCTTGCTTTTATCTTTGGTGCTGTAAATGATCTGTATTTACTCAATAAACAAGATGGACATAATATTATATCATCATTATCTATTCCGTAATAGTGATAATAAATACCTATTCTGCAGAAGTGATTAGTGAACATTTATGTATATATTATATATTGTAATTATAACTTGTTTTGAAACTCTTTATTTTGATTGGTGATAAATTTTTTCTAAATTTTCAGTCATATTTTTTAAATAATATTGGCTATTTTCTAACATTTTAGTTATCACTTTAGTCAAAATTTTCAAACATACTTGTTGTCATCGTATACATTATTCTTGTACAAATTATGGAGAAAGTATTTGTTAAAGTGTTTTTAAAATTCTGATTGTCCTAGACGTTCGTAGATATAGGTCAAATTTTTTTTATGTTTGTGGCTAAGCATTTCTAAAATTACCTATTGATTTAGAAAAACGTGTTTAAAAGTCTTATTATTACCAAATACTGTTTATCCCATCTGAAATAAAGAGAAAAATACATATTGTTTTCTAATGAGGTGTAGATAGTTGACCGTAGATTAATGCTTGAAGAAGTTTATC
>NW_027111443.1:804-1161 GCF_000696795.3 Halyomorpha halys
CATTTTAGTTATCACTTTAGTCAAAATTTTCAAACATACTTGTTGTCATCGTATACATTATTCTTGTACAAATTATGGAGAAAGTATTTGTTAAAATGTTTTTAAAAATTCTGATTGTCCTAGACGTTCGTAGATATAGGTCAAATTTTTTTATGTTTGTGGCTAAGCATTTCTAAAGTTACCTATTGATTTATAAAAACGTGTTTGAAAGTCTTATTATTACCAAATACTTTTTATCCCATCTGAAATAAAGAGAAAAATACATATTGTTTTCTATTCATTGTTTGCCTAGATAAGTGTCAACAATGTCAACCAATTTTCTTTTAAAAAATAAATAACTTCCTCTGCCTATTTTAA
>NW_027111444.1:0-3405 GCF_000696795.3 Halyomorpha halys
TATATAGTTGTGTAATGCATGGACCCCACCAGATTTTTAAAATTTTTATTTGTCGTTTGAGAATAAAAACTAATATATGCATTTGTTTTCCTTCTTATTTAACAGCATAAAACATCCTTGGTCATCAAAGCTATGAATTTATTACACTTTTTGGTAATTTTAATTTATATATATATTTATTTCTGATATATCTATGTTGTTCATATATTTCTTTAATTATACTATGATCTTAAAAATGTAATTACTGATTATATTATTCTATTATCATCTCTAGTGGCTGTTGGTATATCAGGTCTTAATCCGAGATTGTTAAGATGTGATATGAAGTGTGAACATTACTGAAAGATGTAGCTACTTGGATGATAGGAAATATTATTGACGTTTCCAGGTTATTACTTTTTCGTATCGGTTAAAATAATAAACTGGTGAAATTCAATAAAATTTAAATAATAATTTTTGCAAAAGCATTCAACTTTAGGTTCGATTGGACCAGCCGATTTTCGGCATATTCGTGTGCCTAGAAAAATACGTCTGCGCTAGCGTAAGCATTGTTTCAAAATTTTTTTTTTTCAGTATGATAAAAGCGTAACAATTGAAAATAAAAATATATCGGTAAAAGTTAATATACGTTTTTTTTTAGACAATATTTAAACAATATGAAGGAAGACCTAAATTTATGTGTAACCTTATTTGTGTATGTACACACCCATAATGGTTTAATTATATAATCATTTAAGAAAAATAATAACGTTTAAATAAAATAAAAGTTTTTAGACAACTTTGACTGTTTCAAATCTAGGTCAGCCATGTAAAGTTAATCTCTTAGATTCTAATCCCCTTCAAGGAGACTAGAATACCTCGTTTAGAATCCAGGTCTTTCTTGATTAATTCCCATGGAGATGCGAAGCCACGTTCGGGAATAAACTACCTATGATATTCCGGCTAAGGGGAAATTAATTCGTGGCAAACTCCCTTTAATCCAGGGCTTTCAGAGATCTTTCAAAAAGTTTGTTCAAGGCGGTTACACGATATCAGTGACTTGAGGACAACGTTTGGACTTGTAATTAATTTCGAGATGGTATAATCAGTCTTGATAGTAGATGAGATCAGATGATAACCCTACTAGTGGCGGTGTCAGATTATTCTGAGAAGGAATATGCTAACGGTATCCACTAGCGTTTCGTTTAATAAATCTTTTTTCCATCATCACCAAAATACCTAATGAAAGAAATCATGTTAGATAGTAATCTGTACCAAAATATTTATTAATTAAGAATCAAACAACCCATGGCTGTTCTCAAGATATGTACTTCTAAGTTATAAAGGTATTAATTTTTTTTGGAGCTCAAAAATGGGTAACCAATAATTAAGTTTTTAGTTAGTTGCAAATTTAATAGAATTAATTTTAAAAACTTTTACTAGTGATTAAAAATTGAGAAAATGTATTATTTTCAATATCTTCTCTCCTGTCTTTCAGTTTACTTTAGTCAATTACTGTCATGGACATATTTAAAAATGAACATAAACATAAGCATAAACACAATAAATGTACTTATCTTCAATAATGAGTTAATCTTTGCTGGTTAGTAAAATTAATTTGAAGCACAAGTTGAACTATTAACAATTTTTTGTAACAATGACGAAGAATTCATACAGATTTTTCTGGTTTTGAAAACAGTAACAGTTATTGAAAATAACACCTCTATAAATAACAGTTATAAATTATAAAGGTTTCGAAATTTCGAAATTTATAGGGGAGAGTAGTCCGAAACGTCGACTATAGAAGAAGAATATAAGTAACTGTTAAATGAATTTCGAAATAATTATTGTTTAGATATTACTTACATTTTTACCCTTAATAAAATGTATACTGAATTTTCAAATGTTTATGAATTTCCAATAAGAAAAAGTGAGTATTTCACACACACAAAAAAAAATTCTTACTTATTGTAATATTAAACGATCTAACTTAATTTAGATATATATTTTTTTGTTTTGGTTATTACACGATTTTTGACGTCGCTAGTTACATTTTTGAAATTGTTTTATTTTGTAGTTATTAATTACAATAATTTTTGACGGAAGATAATTGTGTAATTACTTTTACAGCTTTACAAGGGCAAATCATAAAACGTCATTTACATAAAGAATTAAATTGTAACATTGAATATATATTTAAGTATTTTTTAAAGAATAAATTTATAAATATTTAAAATAATCCTTTGACAGCTGGCGTTTTTTGGATCATTGTGTATCATGGTCATTATGACTATTCAGAAATAAATGTGAAGGATTTTTCATTTATTAAAGCCATTCAAGCCATTCTCAACTCATAAAAATATTTTGTTTACAAAAAAAAAATAAAGAAAATTGTAATAAAAGAATCAATATTTAGAAAAAAGGAATCTATTTATAAAATAATAATGGTTTATTAAAGCAATAAAAATCTCTATTTCAAATTTCCTCCTAATAATAATACAAGAAATTAACCTGTTAATGCATTAAAGTTCCACGCACACAAAGATTCAGTTCCTTTCTGAAGCAATTTACTTTGGTAAATAAATGTTGACGAACTAAAACACAGAAGACAAAGTTAGACCTCTGAAAGTTTGAGGGCCACGCGGGGTATCCGCATCAAGGATACACTACAACTCTAACTGCCATGAGTTCAACACTTGAACAGCCACAAGAAAACCTTACCAAATGTAATTGCCTGTATCCTTTCATTTTCCAACAACAGTAAGGGAAATAAGTGATCATGAATTGTCGTATTTGTATATATATATTTTGAATAATATTTTTTCTTTCTATGAATTTCTTTTTTAATTGAACATCTTTCAATTAAATTAAAGAAAATGAAAGATTTGAGCTATGGTCGATAAATGAAAAACATTCCAAGAGATAAGGAATAATAGCTAAATATAATTTAAATACAGTTTTATGTTTTACATTATACATTTATAAAAATACTTGTAAATTCTGCTTAAATTTCAATAAAATATATATTATTTGAAAACTTCCAATACTTAGAACTAAACCTTAATACACAGTAGTTTTAAATCCATTTAATTCAATTTTGATGTTTCTTCCTCCGTGAAGTTCTGCTTCTAATTTAGAATTTGCCAAGGCTGCTCTGAAGGATAAAAACCAACATCCACACAAAATCACTAAAGTATCATCAAAACTTAAATTTGAATTTTTAGGTGGTTTTCTGAAACCATAATCACAAAGAATCGCAACTAACTATCTATCGTTATGGAATTGATATATTTATATTTTTCATTTTTTTGGACTAAAAATTAAAATATTTTTATCTATTTGGACTGAGCCCTCAAAATGATGAAAAAAACAAGTATGGTTCAGTAGTTCTATAAAAAAAAATAATGAAAAAGAACTTGATTTATT
>NW_027111445.1:0-1255 GCF_000696795.3 Halyomorpha halys
CCGACTATTACAATATTCATTAGACAAACGGTCCAAACTTCCAATCCATTACAAAAGACTGATCTACATGACTATTATAAGGCCTATCTGGACATTCGGATTCTAAATCCTTCGTAAAATCCTCAATGCTCCTTACTGTATACAGTTGTAAATAACAATAAATAAATTATTAAAAAAAACATTTTATGAGAACTTATTTTAACTAAGAATATAATTATATTTATGCCCGCCTCCTGGCAGATAATCCATAGGCTTAGACCATAGATACTAAAAGATTAAGAACCGTTCTTATATGCTGTGAATAATACTAGTTATATCTTAGAACATTATGAAGACCAACATAAAACGAATTTCTCATTTCAAGATATAACATGAAGAGTTATTTAAATTATGTAAATAGGAACGGATATTGACCATAGGAAGGGATGGAGCGGTTAGCCTTGCGACACCCCCTCCTCTTTCAACAAAAGTGATATTTAGAAAGGAAAAATACGATGGGGGACACCGAACTTGGGTCTTTGATCCCGAGGTTCAAGGGAGTTCTACATTGAATAAGGAGCCAGGAGGAAACGTTAGGCGAGGTTAGGACCCGCTCTCTTCGTTCTCTCTTCCGATGGGATACAAATTATAATTCGTTTTTTATTGAAATTTACATCTGTATGAAATCTTTTATACATTTTTTTTTTCCAAATCTCCTGTTTGAAATTATAGTTCAGTAGTTAACGTATGCTCTGTTTTGAGATTTTGTTTTTCTCTGAAACTGTGTTTCATTAATTTTTTTTTTTAAAATAATTTATTTATTGTTATTTACAACTGTATACACATATACACAACAAGTAAATTTGCTGTAGGTGAAATAGTGACATGATAAAAACATGTGGAGAATCTATCCACTCATAGAACTCCAATAACACTTCTAGAGGAGAAGATCTCGAGGCCATCTTCTTTTCAGACGCCTCGGAGGATTATCAGGGATTGTTAAGGATGAAAGATTAAGAATTAATGGGTTAAGATGGTTGGAATGAAAAGACGCATATCTGTTTTGGGTCAAATCTGCAACGAATGGGATGTTAAGGTCTTTGTGAATGAGTTTATTTGTGACGTAATAAGGTACATCAAGGATTTTACGTATGATTTTGGATTGTAAGGATTGGATGCGGGAAGAATTTGATGGTTTGGTGGAGCCCAATTCCATATGTCCAAATTGGTCTGATTATTGCTTCATTATGACTAAAAGGACGAAACGTCTCTAGTT
>NW_027111446.1:0-1071 GCF_000696795.3 Halyomorpha halys
TAGTTGCCGAGATGAAGCGGACGGACTAAGATTGCTGGAGAGAAGGAGAGGAGATAGGCCATCGTCATAGGTTTACGTACAGAATTAACAACTTTTGCGAGCATAGATTGGCAATGAACTTCTCTATCTCAAGCAGTGTATACGCCACCTGTGCCATGACTAGACCCAGGAAAGGATGTGGATCTAAGATCAAATATGGGGTATTTAGAGGCCTAGTCCATGCGGCTGTGACCGAGAACATTGTTATCATTTATTATTCATTGAACAGATATTGCTAAGTATTATGTACAGAAATTATTAATATATAAAAATGACAATGTGTTTTTTACAAAATGAAGTAATAAGTAAATTTGAGAGCTTCAGTGAGGCTCGAGGTGCTGCGCTCTGGTGAGCTTTTACTATACCGCTTGCTCCCTCTCGCTACATACTAAAAGGTTTGTGAAGATCGGTAGGCTGTGAAGGGTAGGACATTTCGTGAAACGACTGAGAAATCCCGAATAAATTGACTAGGGAAGTCCTTCATCGAAAAAGAATACCAGGGATGCCCAACCTGCGATGATTTGATACTGTATGCATAGATGCGGAAATTATAGGTCTCTCATTGAATCCAGTAGGTGTCCTAACTGAAAGTATGAGTTAAGGATTGTAAAACAAGGAAAAATCCATTAGTGCTTAGTTTAGGAGATATTAACTTCTAAAGATTTTCATTTTCATGGATTATTAAGTTTATAATAAATATATAAAATGAGTTCCAGCTACATTATTATTGAAATTTAAACATTAACATACAGTTTCATTTAATAAAGTTACTCTTATCCCTGTAGAACATATTCGCTACCTTGGACTACATCTGGGCAAACGATTAACCAGGAATCCTCACATAATTAAAAGACAGGAAGCTGCACGTCGATTTCGACTATTACAGCACTTACTAGACAAACGGTCTAAACTTCCAACTCATTACAAAAGACTGATCTACATGACTGTAATAAGGCCAATCTGGACATATGGAGTTTAGCTTTTAGGCATCACTAAACCTTCGAATTCCTCTCGTATCCAATCTTTACAATC
>NW_027111447.1:0-1138 GCF_000696795.3 Halyomorpha halys
AATTATACTATTTTATTGAGCCAACGTTTCGCCCCACGTTGCAGGGCTTCATCAGGGCAAAAAAGATACAAACACTATAGTTACAAAAAGGAAAAAAAAGAAAAATATAAGTGTAAAATAACAAGTAATATGTATGAAATGAAAAGTAAGATGTAATAAGAAAAATTAAAGGTTGTAAATAGTAAATGAAAAGGGTAATAGTAACAGATAGACAAGAGAAGATAAATTAAAGAAAGTACAAATAAAGAAATGAAAAAAGAAAAAAAAAATACAAATCAAATGATGAGACAGAACGCATACCTGTTTTGACGGCAGTCAAAAACAAAGTGATGGTTGGTATTGGGAGGAGTGGGGACGGCAGTTATGCCACAATAACGAAAATAATTTGTAAAGTAAACATAGTAAAAAAGTATTTAAATTAGGTGAACAATAAATGGTAATATACATAATAGGGGGAGGAGAAATATTAATTAAAAAAAAAAACTGATAGAAAAATAAAGTATAAAATAATGGTAAGTAAAGTATAAAATTTTTATGTCTGTTTCAACAGCCCTGAGGAAGCCCTGCAAAGTGGGGCGAAACGTCGGAAATTATATAGTTAAAACTATCTTTTTTTGACCCCAACCCTGACCATCTTATATTTAAGTTATACGGTGAACTATATATATATGTAAATTATTATTCTACTTGAAGGAAAATTAAGAAAGTACGATGAGAGATAAATATCAAGAAATGAAAAAAAAAAAAAAAAGGTAATAAGGTAAACATAAGGTGAAATAAACATAGTAACGGTGAGGTATAGTAGCAAGTAAAAGGAAGATATTAAGAAAATTAACAAATATAATAAATAAACAGAGGGGAAAGTACCTGATTGTAGATAAGTCAGATTAAGAAAAAGAATTTTTACATATTTTCTTATTTTCTCTGTATATTTATTTTAATGATTTGTCAATTCTTACAATGGCTGTATCTTGTTTTTTCATTTAGCCCTGAAAAGTGGGGCGAAACGTTGGTTAAAAATAAATATTTTTCTTTTACTATTTTGATACCTTTATTGACGGCCACCCGGACTATCTTCCTACAATCTACTTCATACGGTCAACTATCTCTTTCCAATATTAATAATAATAAATAAATT
>NW_027111448.1:0-5408 GCF_000696795.3 Halyomorpha halys
ATATTTAAAAATTAACTATGTTTTAAAATAAAAAATACAATTAGTATTCAAAGTAGATATTAGAAATAAGTGAATTGAAGGAATGTGATAAATAAACCTTAACAGACTACTTCGAACACTAACACAATTCTTCTTTTTTGCATTGTGAAACTAATTTTCCAAATGAATGGCAAACTAATATGAAAATAATATTTTCTTTTTCTTTTTTTTATATTTTTCTCTTATTATTTTTATGTTATATGATATTTTAATTTTTTCAGAGTATATATTTGGCAAAGTTTTACTACTGGGAAAAAGGATATTATTACACACTGGATATAACTCTTGACAGAATTGGTTATTATTTGGTATGGGGATGCCTTGTATGGGTTCCTAGCTTTTATACTTTCACTTCATTCTTCCTAGTATCTCATCGTCCCATAATCACAAATGGCACAGCATTTCTATTTGGACTGTTTGGAGTCATAAGCATTTTGATGAACTACTGGGTAGATGCACAAAAACTTCATTTTCGATCATCTCCTGACGGAAGGTGTGTTATTTGGGGCAATCCAGCCAAGTTCATTAGAGCTAAATACAAAGACCACTCTGGTAAAGAAAAAAGTTCCTTACTTCTTACCTCTGGTTTGTGGGGAGTGGCAAGGCACTTAAATTATACTTTTGAAATAGCAACTTCTATATTTTGGTGTCTACCTGGACTAGGATTGGGTATTCAACCACTATTGTATATACCTTTTATTGTATTTCTGCTTCTTCATCGTATTTTCAGAGATGAAGAAAAATGTGAAGCTAAATATGGATCATTTTGGACTCAGTATTGTAAAAAAGTGCCTTACAGACTCATACCAAATATGTTTTAGAAATAATTATGTGATATACACTTAAATACTATAATTAATTGACTGTTTGAAGTTGCTTTTCAAACCACATATTTTGGTAGTTGAAATGACAAAAAAATCATAAGATACCTATGTAACTTATTTGGACTAATATAAATAATGACAGAATAATTATGCTTAAATATTTTTTTAAGAGTTGTGATTGTTCCTGAACTACTTTCTGCTGTCAATTCATCATTATAATGTTTTGGCAGCTATTGTACCTGAGTCCCTCTTATTTGTAAATAATTTTTGTATTTCTATGTTTCATTAATAACATCAATGTGATAAACACTTATGATTTATGAACTATTTATTGTTAATACTTTTTAGCTATTTATAAAAATAAAAAAGATAAATAATTTTTATTTTTTATTTAAATTTAACAACCCTGCAGATCAAATAATCAAGAGTGATAGAGTTTATGTATATTGATTTAGTGGTTAAGTGAGTTTCCCCTGCAAAAAAATGTTTGTATTGTCACAAAAATTGCCAGTATCTTCGGCATTTATTTTTAAAAGTGTTCTATAAAGAACTTGACTAACTGAAGTTTTTCTTTCTGGATTTTATTTAACTTAGATTTATTGTGAAACCACTCATTGGACAGAACATTTTGATTTTTGAAACTATATAATTATGTAGTTATTGAATGTTAACAATTATAAATTTTGTTAAAAAATTATCAATACTCCAAGTATCTTGATTAAACATTCCAATGGCATAATGAAATGGAATATTTTTAATAACAATCAGTCTTAGAGTATTTTATAAAATTGAACACTGAAATAGGTCATTAAGAATCCAATGTCAGATGTTACAGTGAATTTTTGATAACTAAAGTTTAAAATCAGGAGTTAAATTTTGTTATTTCAACAAAATTGAGTTAAAATTAGCTTTAATAAATGACATCATGTTTCTTTATAAGATGAAATGTTCCAACTCATTTGAGTGTATATGAGGCGTTCGGTCATAAAAAAAAGTTACTGAAATTTTTTGTAAATTGAATTTATGGCATCAATGGCTCTTTTAAAACTGATTTCATAAACTGTTTAAAGAATCTTTAGGAAATATGTTTTCTTAAAAGAATAATAGTGATATTAAGTTATGGTAAGTGAAGGTAAAAAAATATAATTTAACAAACATTATAAAAGCTTTAATTTATCAGTTAACATTTTTTATGAGTGCTTCATATCATGAATTAAAATTACCTATACATTGCAAGCGATAAATCACTGAGATTTGCTATCAATAACTAACAAAAAAAGGTTTTTTATTAGTTATTAAGGTCAGCTTCTTAATGAGTTTATCATTTCCATAAGAATAAAAATATAATAATATTTTGAAATTACAGCAATAATAATTATACTATTATACATTTATCAGAGGTTACGAAAAAAAATATATAAATAAATTACAGATCATATTGTAACTGTCGAATCGCAACTTTCCAATGAGAGAGAAAAAATTGAATTTTTCAGTATATTTAGGTGTTTTTTTTAATGATCTGCACTAGTAATTAAGAAAGTATCAAATATAAATAATTAACAACTAATTATTCTGCCTAAAATGTAAGTAAAAATTAAAAAAACTCTAAATTAACCTGTTTTGGATGTACAGAGTTTCACACTTTTGCCAACAATATTTTATTATAAAAACAGCAACAGATTATGAATTAATGAAGGAGAGAACATTAATAAACAGATTATAGCTACTTTCACTAATGATCTAATAATTTAAGTGTTATCAAATTGTGTATAACTGACTAGAAATTTCTTAGCTAATTTCTCATTAATTTTCTCTTAAATATATATAATAGCTCTGATTAGTCACTCTATCATAAGAATGAATTGGATTTCAAATCAATTTATCCTCTTTACTTGGATTCCAGTTTGAGATCTTGTGAAAGGTATTGAAAATGTCCACATGATAAATATATTAAAATGAGGCTTTATTGAGAACTTCATGGGCATAAGTGTATGATAAATTCTAATTGTTGTGGTGTAGATTATAAAGGTTTTCAAAGTAAGTTCAGCTGTGGTAGTGACGGCTCTATTCAATGCCGTGCCTCAACATCTTAAGAGAAGTGACCTAACATTTGTACAAATGAAAATGATAGCACTTCTGGATAATCCAGGTTAAATATTATGGAGGACCCCAATTTTTACACATTTAGGAATGCATTGGAGAGGAAGGAGTTATATTTTATTTTTATTTTTTTGGTGGGTATTTGAACTCCTTGTGGCTAAAAATTTTAATTATTGGAATCCAGAAAGACTATTGAGGATCATGACCATCGTGGAGAGAAGAACTAAAGTAAATAATTAGAACATTGTTATCAATAGCACTGCTTAGCATATGTCATTTCTGGGAAATAACACATTCCCCAAAGGGAACAAAGGGTAGACATTACATAAAAATAATGGAATATTGAGATATAATAGTATAATATATAGGGATACTTAATATGATTTTTAAAACATTGGTTTTTTACTTTATTGTATTAATAATTATGATTCTTAGTGATTGCATTATTTTGCCAATGCTATCTTATTTATATTGTTTGAGTTTGGCAAAACATCGATAACTAACAATAATAACTTTAAATATAAAAAACAAAAATATTTAATATGGATAAAAATAAGAAAATATATGGAATTTATACATGTACTACAAAAATGTGATTAATTTAAAAACTGATACCGAAGGTATCTGGCAATACCTTGATGTAATAAATAAAACTGAAATTTCAAAAAATATATATTATAAATATGAAGGAGATGGTCAGGGATGCATTCAAGAAGAAAGAAAAAATAGTTATCAACATTTATTTATTTTCTGTGGACCCACAATGTAGGTCTTCATCTAAGCCCGTTGGATGGATATGTAAACAAGACCCTTCAACTGTCTGTTGAAAATGATACCTCTGATGAGAAACTCAAAAGTTCATAACTAGAAAAATAAACTGAACATCAACAAAGAATAACATCTCTCACGTTCAGTTCTGATTCACAAATTTCCAAAATTAAAAAAAATTATACTTGACTAACGCTTATGCTACACAACGTTTCTAATAGCCCTATTTTTATGATTAAAGAAATATCAGTCTTCTTAAATTTCTGGAAGGCTTTGAGAAGAAAGTGAAGATGTAGAAGAATAGTTTCATCTTTTGCCATTGATAGCCCTGTCCTTCTAAAAGAAGCAATGAATGAGTAGAGATGAGGGAAATAAATTATTTTCAATTATAAACTAATTCATAACTGGGTTGGGTTAATGTACTATAATAACGAATAATAGTTCATTTCCATGTCCAAAGAATCTTGTATTTCCTCCTACTGTGCATTATTCTGCCTGAATACTGTATATTAATGTATATGTATATTAACGTATATATCAAGCTGAGAACCTCCTGAAGATT
The DNA here is from genome assembly GCF_000696795.3 of Halyomorpha halys. Classification (NCBI taxonomy): domain Eukaryota; kingdom Metazoa; phylum Arthropoda; class Insecta; order Hemiptera; family Pentatomidae; genus Halyomorpha; species Halyomorpha halys. The sequence goes on from NW_027111448.1 coordinate 4,294, forward strand.
TAATTTGACCAAAACCCATTTACATATACATTTTATATGTTCTGGATAGTAAGACAGTTATCTTTTCTGGATTAGCCTGATATAAGATTGGCTAATCTTTTAAACTTAGCTTTACAGATTAACTACTACTAATTCAAGACTACTGCTTAGCTTTGCCATCACCTATTTTCTAAATCTGGTATTTTAAATATTGATAATTTATTTGTTATAAAGGTATCGAACGAAAATAGGCCCAACTAAGCTTCAGACGTGGCAACACCGATATAAATTAACCTTTTATTCCTGATTCTAGATCGATGAATATTCGACACATACCGGAGTGTATTCCAAGAAGAGTAAAAACAAGTTATTTCACCATAATTTTTGATTACTTTAATGAAAACAATATACAGTTTACAGTATAAATTGATGCCTCTACCAACCATGGTACCGGGGATATAAAATGGCGGTTGTTCCAGAAGTTTCCAAAATTTTTTTTTATTTATTATTACATTATACATTATATTCATTTATTATTTTCAGTCAGACAGTGGTTCAATTATTACTTAGGCATTATTACGCGGTAAAATTTTTCATAAACGATAATTTTCTTTCTGAACAACATGAAATCAACAATTTTTGAATTATTTGGTGATAGGCTGAAAACTATTACTCCTACTAAAATAAATGTTATAAACTACTTTATACTACATTACTAGCTTCAATTTGAGTGCTTAGGGACATCTGTACGTCTAATTTTTCTTGAGATACAGTTTTTCATAAACCAAAACATTTGTTTTTTCCAAACAATGAGATATCAACATACGAATTTATTTTGGCGAATATCATGGAAATTGCTACTCCAACGAAGATTAACTTCAAAAACTACATTGCAGTATATTCAAGTAGCTTTATTTTGAAGGGTAATTTACATCTGTATATCTAATAGTTCCTAAAATAGTTTTACATAAGCCAAAAGTTTTTCCTAACAACAATAAATCAATATTTTGGGGCTTTATTACCACAAATATCATGGAAACTGCAACTCTTGTGAAGGTAATAATTATAAACTAATTTATGATCCATTTAACTAGCTTCAAAATGAGTGATAATTAACAAAATATAAGTATATAATT
>NW_027111449.1:0-3569 GCF_000696795.3 Halyomorpha halys
ATGAGTTTATTTGTGACGTAATAAGGAGCATCAAGGATTTTACGTAGGATTTTGGATTGTAACGATTGGATGCGGGAAGAATTTGATGGTTTGTTTAATTATATGTAAAAAAAAAAAAAGATGAAAATCAATGTGCTGTTTCTTGAGTAAATCTATAGTACTTTGGAGTGTACTTAGTAAATAATAACTCAAAGTGGAACAAGTGAAAATAAATAATTGTAATTGTAATAAGTCAAAACTATTTTATAACCGAGGCAGTGCAGCATATCTTGACAGCATTCCAAGACGACCCTATAAATCTAGTCCAGACTGAACTGAATCACTTGGGAAGTTAATGTTTGGCAGATGCATCGTCTGTTTAGTCTAATTCGGGATTCGGTGACACCTCAGCCAATTCGGCCAGAAAATGGTCTGTCTGCCTGTCGGGGGTATTTAACTTAGAGCTGAGTTTCGTATTGCATTTCACTAAACTCTGTTATTTATTTATATTATTTATTCAAAACTAATAAGTCTTTGAGCCAACAATTGGATGTCCGACATCTATTCGAAGTTCGAAAGCACCCTAATCTCGATTTCATACACACGCATTGACATTTATAATCTAATGAATCCATTAATAATTAGCAGAGTAGGTAAATAGTGAGGGTACGTTTAACCCATAACAGAATATATAACAGTACTCTTATGTAATATGAAAGTACTCATTTTTTTTTTGTTTTTACCCTCTTCCTGGTCATATCTGACATACAAAAGAGAGAGGGGAGGGGAATATCTACAGGTCACAAACCTTTTCTGACCTGAGTGGAAAGATTTTTCTCTTGATGAAAAACGATTAAACAATCAAGGGAAAGGACAGAGAAATGATATACATGAATACTGAAATAACAATAATTTATTTTGACTTTTAAATACATTTTCTACATACATTCTTATTTACATAGGAAGTTAGGATTAAGCCTGACAATGCACTTTGTTATACCATAACTCATCTCTACCAGTTTATGAACAAATTTCGTATGCTGGAAAAGAAAAGGAAATATTATAAACAATATATATATCAAATACCTTAGCCTCTAACCTCTCCATATTTCGATCGCCGCCTTAGTAGCTCAGTTCTTTTATTTTTCCGGGGAACCGCTCTAAATCCTATGTGGCCTTCCTGACCTTTTGAAACTTCACTGTCCAATCTTTCGAGTACAGTAGCATGAGCCTTCGGTAATTGACGGTATACTACAACCATCATCACGTCGTCACAACACACGCACATTGGGCACCTTCAAATTCTTCTCGATCCACACAAGCCTACAGTGTGAAATAATATTGTTTTATTTTTTTTTTTATTCTAATTACCTCTGCTAGTTTGTAAGTTACGGATTATGAAATTTTTTGGGACCTTTTTAGTATCATGTAGTATCTTTGGGATATGTAATATTTTTGCTCTTAGCATAAATCCGTCAAGTAATTATAAGTAAAAATTCTATTTTTTGTTATATATGAGAAGTTACGGTTATTTATTTATTTTTTTTTTTATCTCTAAGGAATGGTTTTTTATTTTGTCTGATTTATGTGTATTTTTATTCTGTTTTATTATATTTGTATGTTATTTTGGTGAACTCTTTCACTTTTTGAACTGAGATGGGGGTGAAAAGTGAGGTATGTACATAAGCACTGTAAATTAACATTATAATACTGTGAAGCATAATAATTAATAATAAACCCCAGTATAACATAAACAAAATTAAGATTGATCAGGCATCCATGACCTTTACTCCGTTCTAATCTCTTTCTTTTTATTATTTTAAGCTTTCTGAAGTAATATATATATATATATATATTTATCCATGAGGCTTAGTTAACCCGAAAGTCACACTGCCTCTTTTATTCATTCTCAAACTCCCATTGAGACGGTAAGGTTATGGTATTTTCATAAACTTCATAGTTTATTTAGCTGTTGAGCGGACGAGATTGTATAATTTAATGAGAGGCCCGGGGGATATAAAATAACTAATTATTATGAAAGAGATTATCCTCTCAAGTTGTACCACAATGTTTCCAGCTGAAGAGTTTCTTCAGAGGAGATTTGTTGCTTAAACGGATTTCGCCTCCAACTTCCTAACTTAGTTTTTCAATCAAGATCATCCCAACTCCAAGCTCCTTTTTGCGTGTAATTTTGAATAAACTAGGCATTGTTAATGATACCTGGATGTATTTAATACAGATGTTAAAGAAAAGTCCAAGAGTTACAGGAAAGTCCATAGAGACCATAGGATCACAATAGAAAAGGAAAGAATTGATATTTTATAGATATTTTTTAAAGCGTTACGTTTTAATAACTAAAAAAAAAAAAGAAGCTTGCTTTAAGAACAAGTGGAATTCATCTTTGTAAAAACAATTTGATTTCAAGCCGGATTAATAGATGATATTCACTAATTTTCATGGATATAACAGCGATGGATTATAATTACAATAAATATATACATTGTAAATTTGCCATAAATTCCATCGAAGTTATGATTTATGAAACTATATAGATCGCAATGAAAACCGATGCGTGTGTCAACCCCATGAAGAACTAGATCAAGATCGACTCGTGTGCCATCGCCCTCTCCAAACTAAATAGCGGATCAAAAACCACAATGTTTTATCCATTATTTTTATTGAAAATTTCTATTATTATTATTTAGATTCTTAATGAAAGACCTTGTGATATGAAATCTGTATTTATTAATTTTAATTATCATTATTTATTTTGTAGGAGCGGGTAGGTCAGTGGTAAGGCACTACTAACTCCAAGGACCCGGGTTAGAATCCGCCTGTGGTAGATTTACTATTTCACTGTAGCCGTGAGTCTGCCTGTGAGTGGGAGTGGGTAGCTAGTTAGGGAGGCATCTGGGGTCTACCCAGCCTCATGACTTTGAGTCTAGCGATGGAGGGTAGTTCTGACCAAATCACCTCCTTCCACAGCCGTCGGTCTAGTGACAGTATTCCCTTACAAAGTAATCCACCATAGACCATTCATGTTGTCTCTGATTGTAACAGTACAGATTTACTATAATTATTTATTTTATTATAGTTTCTATTTTTTTATCTCAAATTATTTTTTCAATATATAAGTCAATTGTTCATTTTATTAATTCCACAAAATTAATATTATTATTATTTCCTTCGTTATTTCTATAATTGTTTCTTGTATGTATTATCTTGATTTTTTTTTTTTTTACTAGTTTATTTTTACTATTTAAAATTAAATTTTATAGAATAAAATGATATTTTTTACCAATAATTATAACATACTGCCTTGAGACAAATGATGATGGAACTCAAATTGTTGTCTTATTTTATTTTTTTTTAATCAAAAAATCATGTTAGTTGGGAGGCAGTCGTTAATTGCTACAGCCGTCGTAAAACTGCCAGATCCAGTAATCGGATGGACTTGAGATAGACCTGTCACTTTACCACTAGCTACAACATTCAATAGTTTGTTATTTTGCATTTTATTGGTAATAAATTGTTTAATTATATGTTGTTTTTTTTTTGTTTTTTTAATTATTTATTTATTGTAATTTACA
>NW_027111449.1:3619-30425 GCF_000696795.3 Halyomorpha halys
TATATATGCTCAAATAATATTAGGTATGTAGTATACACTATTAAAATAACATATTGGAATTTGAAAAGAAGTGTGTTCTAATAATTTCAAATTTCTGACTGAAAAGCCTGTTAGGTAAACAGGTCACGCCCTAACGCTGCCTTACTCGATCGTTCAACTCTAAGACAAGCTCGTAGGTGGACCCGTCATCCAGATATGACCAATAGCCGGAACCTCTATTACCGGTGAACAGGATTCGGATCCGAGGCGGCATATGGGCTCCTGAAGGACGGCGATGTCGAGAGGATCAACTTGAACGGGGTGGTATGGCTTTGAAGTGCGCGCCTCAACAACTACAATGGCCCGTTGAAGCGATCTTCGAGGAGCTTCACTTTGTCAGGATTTCGAGGGTGTGGTTTCCATGCAAGGTTTCGGAAATTAAAGCATCAGGCTTCTGATAATTAATTTAATAAACGAGGTTTCCAGAATTACATTTAAGGTAGACTAAATATATATATATCCTTATATTATTATAAGGAAGAAACTGATAACTGATAAATAATTGTTAAACTTAATTATAACTATCTTATCGAGAACTAAATTTTTGTACCTTTGGTGTTTAATTTTAAAAATCCTTTTTTTTTATCATCATAAGATAGTGTGCATAAAGAGAACGATAAGTCGCCTGGTAAATATACCATAATAATCCTCATAATAAGTAATAATACTCATAATAATGAGCGTTCATATTTGCTAGAAGAAAAGATACCTTCAGAAATTTAAAATAGCATGTATTTTTATATATATTATTAATACATACATTTTTGACAAATAAAGAAAAAAAATCATTATCATACGAATAAAAGATACACATCTTGTTCAGAAGACCGGAATCTAAATATAATTGCATATAGAAAATGCTTCTTTATTACCTTTACGAGTTTACAATTAAGATTAGAATTTTTTATTAATACTTATTCCATGCCAATTAGTCTGTAATATATCTAGAAATGATTGATTGTAAAACCAGTGTAAGTCACAAAATGCCAGATATATGTCAAGTCTTATACACAATGTAGATACTTTTAAAGTTCTAACACTACTTTTCCTACTTTTCTGAAACTACTATGACTACTATTTCGGCCCTCGTTTGATACATTTTATCAGTATTAATTCAACTATAGAATATTTAGTCGTTCAGTTAAGAGTTATAATCCTGTTTGAGTAATATTAAAATTGAATTGCGTTATATGAGGGTATGAACAAAGTTACTTTAAAAACATAGTATACAGTTCCAGCGTGTTTCCCATTCCCATGTTTAATATAGAAAACACGTTCGATGTGTGACACAACAAACCAATGTGAATTCCGACAAAAAAGATTACAATCATATAAATTACAGCTACGCAAAACGGCATTTATAAAGGGTACGTCCTGCTGTAAATAACAATATTTTTTAGCCACCTTGGTTTGGATTCAAAGAAAATAAAAGAGTAGAAGATACATCTCACCCAAAAGCAGCTGCCTGGAATTTCTTGGACGCTGGTACTCATTTAAATTTCATATAAGGTCGTTGATAGTCACAGAGAGTATTAAAAAATCGACTTCCGCATTTCGAAATTTCTTGGATACTGGAATCGAATTTTATTGAACCATTGAACGAGAAGAATGCTCTGTTAGCAGTAGAAAAGTGATAATGCACACAAATATTCAATCCCCACTCTCAAGATATTTGATATGGAGTCGCCAGTCATAAGGGAATAAAGATAGTTAAATATTTTAACAAAGTATTTTCAATTCAGAAATATTATAACATTATTATGTGATGAATTAAAAAAAAAATATGACCATTTACATATTTTTATTATATAATCCAAGTACACTTCAAATCCAATGTTGTTCCTACATAATGAACTACCTTCGATATGTTTTTCTTACAAATAGCACGTTGACAGTAATCACTAATTTTTTATTTTTTGAATTTTTTACATATCACTCAAAACATGCAAATAAAATTCTTTTGTTAATTACTCGTGTAAAAGTTTAGAGGATTTTAGAGTTATCTGTGCTAGAACTATTTAAACGGTGATATTTATTGTAGTTTTTTTTTAGGAAATTATTAGATATAATTATAGTTAATGTGAAAATATGAGATAAAACATAGGAATAATTATCTTTACACTTTTTAATTATGAAATAAGATTTAATCGGATAGTAAAATATCTACGTTCAAGCTACCATTAATAGAAAAACATTATTCGAGGTAGGTAGGTAGAGTAATTATGTATGTAAAATTGACAATTATTTGTATATTATTTAATGAATAATTATTATTTTTATTTTTTGAGACAAATATTTTTTATGAATTTCATTGATGTTAGGAAACTAGTCAACTATCACTATTCTCTCTAAAGTATTATTTATTCATTATTCTAATGCTCTCTAGATGTTATACCATTGATTTTTTTTTTTTATTAGGAATGACATTAAACAAAAAATCTATGCAATTCCGTTCATGACCTTAATTCTTTACGAAGAATTGAAACTTGTGGGATATGTGTTATTGCTTTATTATTTTCGATTACTCTTCTTCATAATGAATTATGCTTATTCAGGCTTGAATAGATTATTTATAACAATGAAAATCTTTAGACCCGAATACCCCCTAAACGAAGCTATAAGAAATATATTTTCATAGGATTTTTTTTCAGTTTTAACTTCTTTAATTCATATTTTTGATTTAGACATACACCCTGAAACACCCAATACAATGCTGAAAGCATTATTAGAACTTCCTGATGGCTTTATTTACAAAACAACTGCTAATTAGACATTAGAATGTTAAAGAGAAGAACTTCCTACGGTGTCTTTTTGAAATGTAATGTGGAAACAATACAATTAAGTTTTAATGAAAGATCAATTTCCATCCTAACCTCTAATATTATGAGGGAGTTACGCAACTATGGTGTTTATTTATCCTAATAGCAAATTGCATGTTGAATTGACACTTAAATTTAATATTCAAATGCTAGATATCAGAAACTAATAACAATATCTCTACAAATATATACACTATATTAGCCCTAACAATATACTTAATAGGTTTCTCAAACATTAAATGTCCAATCATATCAAAGATTTATTTCATAATTAGCACTAATAAATCTCCTAATTTAATGAAACCAACTGTCAATGAGTCTTGCACTACATTATGACAATATAAAGACCACCTTACACGATCAATATTATTGAGTCGATATTATTGCACGTTGTGTTTAAAGGGAAATAGGTCAATACTATAACTACAATATACTCCTCAGACTATCAATAGAATGACGAAATTGGATACTGACCTAATCATACTGACAGTAAGAGAAATGAAAACAATTTATAAACCAAACGAGTTACGAGTAAGGTTACTGGACGGTTATGTGCTGTCTACATCTGCTACACTGCCACAAGGATCAGACAATCATTTAAGAAGGTTACGAAATATAATAAAATATTATTTTAATAATTTGAGTTCAAATCGTTTGAAAACACTCACAGGATGTTACTGAATAACTTAAAAATTGTTTATGAAATTCGCTCAAAAAATGACTAAAAGCAACAGACGGTTATATTTAATTTTAGTATTTTGAGGTCAAATTGTTTCAAATGAATCACGTGATCTCAGTGAATCGTCTGAGCTTGAAAATTGGTTAAACCGTTTGCTTAAAAATTGTTACAAATCTACAAATTATCAGGTTATGAGATACTCCTTAACACATCGCCCTCAATTTGGCTTCGCCGTAATCGCGTAATAAAGTTTGATAAATATAAGGCCTGTCCCCATGTTGTATGCAGGGTTATTTCAGTGCTAGGGTGTAAACTCCATGGCATTTACTATCGTGATAGTACTCTCATAACATCAGGTTTTAGGTACTGGCCTCAGCAGTGACTACTATCACTTCAACTACCAGATATATTCACCTAAACAGTAAACTGTCGCATATTTCCAAGATGTAGTCCCGTCCTAAGGATAGTTTTATACGTCTTTCTCTTTCCCACTTCTCTCTCTTTCCTTCTTCCACTTCCTCTTCTCATCCTTTCCTAATATGATATTTATGTATTTACCCTTTAATTTATTGTTTATTGCTCAGAAATGTTTAAGATTAATAATCCTTTAGTCCTATTTTTTTATTGATATAAGTCAGGAATGCTCAAGAGCTAGGTGATTTATAATACCTCATTTTGATTTTTCATTTTGACATAACTTAGAAATGAATACGGCACAACGGATATAATGCTACAGTGGCATGCAGATAGGTTTTTATTAATTGTGTTCATATTACATTCAAAGTCAAGTAGTCATAGAAATTTAGTTGTTTTTTTTTTCATCTGCCATTTTTACAGCTGGCTGCTACCGAGTTAAACTGTTAGCGTCTAAACAAGTGCACTAAAATAGTCTTATGGTTGTGATAGTACTCTCAGCACTGGACACACCGTGTGACAGGAATAACCGTGAAGACGGGAATTTATTCAAGAATAGAGTCTCCGTTGTATTCCAACTAAACTACTCAATTATTTTAATTGCTAATTTTGAATAAAAAGATATCCTGCTCCACCAGTTAGGATCTGTTCAGCTGGGAAATTGAATAGAACCGGCCCAAGAGAGAGTAAGAGAGAACCCGACAGAGCAGTTAACTTGTCTCGGTGTTGCCTCTTCAAAGGCACATTGTCTCTGGGGTGAACTTTATTCGAAGCTCAATAAGGATCCTTTTAATTCAAACTTCGATTTAGACTTTGAATTAATTTAGAACTTTCAACGTAGAATGGAAAAAAGTCATCTCTGTAAAGTGGATCTTAAGTTTTAAAGGCTGGTAACTTTGTAGGCAGTGGGATAGTGTAATCTATACTAATAGTTAATACATTACTATTGTAATAAGTATACATTAAAATTATAATAATAGTAATTGCATAAGATAAAGAAATAAAAATAATTTATTTATTTAATTAATGTAATTTACATCTGTACAAAATAATAAAAACAATAAGTAAATATGTGGAATGTTTCATTTACACTTGAAAATCTTGAGAAGGAACCATCCATCTGTGGTATTACAAGCATTAATTTTAATAAGAAGGTCCCGTGGCCATCTTCTTTTCAAACGCTTCGAGGGATTATCAGGGATTTTTAAAGAAGAGAGATCAAGAACTAATGGGTTAGGATGGGTAAGAAGTTTGGAATGAAAAGACGCATATCTGTTTTGGGCCAAATCTGCAACGAATGGGGTGCTAAGGTCTTTGTGGATCAGTTTCTTTGTAACGTAATAAGGAGCATCAAGGATTTTACGTAGAATTTTGGATTGAGTGCTGGAGGACTTTGATGGTTTGGTAGAATCCTAGAGCTCAATTCCATATGTCCAAATTGGTCTGATTATCATAGTGTATAATAATTTTTGGTGGCGAATGGGAAGTTTAGAAGTTTGTCAAGTGGGTGTTGTAGCAAACGAAATCTACGAGCAGTTTCTTCTCGTTTCAGTCTTGTATGTGTGGATTCCAAGTAAGCCTTTTGTCAAGATGGAGTCCTAAGTATCGAATCAACAGGCGTTAGGTGGTGTATTTAGAAAGGATACTGTAGGACAGGAGGGTAGAGCTTTACGACGGAGAGTAAACGTGATCTGGTGGGATTTGTCAGGATTTATTTTGATTGTCCAATTTTGTCTAGTTTTGACCCGAAAAATGTTTATGTTCATTGGTGAAGTATTGTTAGTGATAGTAGTTCCTGTCGATCTAGAGAGTATTTCGATAGCAGGATCCTATGAATAGGATTTGAATGGATGTGGAGTAGAACCGGGCTATGATCTGATGAGGTCATCTATAGATTGAATAGTGGATTTTGAGGTGGTTATTTGGGAAGTAACAAATATTTAAAGGATATCGGGAGGTTTATAAAGGGATGTAGGCCAATTAGTAGGATTTTTGCGAGAGAGGGTGGAATAGCTATTGGATTTTGTGACTCGGGAAAGAGTCCTACCAGGAGTATTGGACGTTCTGCATCTCCACCGTTGATCTTTGGCGTTGTAATCTCTTCCAGCAATAAATTGCGGACCTAAGGACCGCAATAAGGTGTCAAGATGGCTACAGGAAAGGGAATTACCTGGAGAACAGTATACAGCTGAAAGTGTTATGTTAAATGGACGAGAGGATAAGCTGACGGATGTTGATTGAATAGCATCAGACGGAGTGGAAGGAATAAGGGAGTGAGATAAAGAATTATGAATAAGGATACGATAAGAAACTGCGTGGGATGTGTTGTTAGGGTGATCTATTCTATATGTAATGTAGTCGCGTATGTGGAAGAAAGAATGGTTTGTGAAATGGGTTTTAGTAAGCAGTACTATGTCGATGAAATGTTCAAGGAGGAATATGTCAAGTTCGTCTCGGTGGCTATGTAGTCCATTTGCATTCCATAAAAGTATATTTAAGGTTCTCTAGTTCATCTAGGTAAATTCAACGGGATTTGTGTAAGGAGTCTGGTTAGGAGTGATATAAGAGACTTCATGGTGTCTTGAAGATCACGAAGGAGAAAAGGATAGATGCTATTTCAGGTGTATTTTGGCTGATTTGGGAATAGAAGGTATGATCTTGGAAATGAGTGTATGTCGGTTTACGTAGAGATTGAATTCTCCTTTGGGGTCTCTGAATTGGATCCTCGGTTACTGGAGACTAGGGTAAAAGATTGAAGTTTAGGATAGGGGAGGAAGTTTAGGACTGATCTGTGGAGAAATTTTCACATTTTTGGGAGGAAAGTCATTTGTAAATGTTTTAGTCTGTGGATGGGAGCTTTGGGACTGATACAGTGAAGTCTGTGTATTTTGTATATTTCTATTTGGTACATTTTTACTAATATTTGAAGGTTAATGATTTGTCATAAACCCTTTACGAATTTATCCAAAATTTATACTGGATACATTTCTCACAGATCTACCACTCTCCTTTAAATTTGAGTCCAATCAGCCAAGTAGTTTTTGAAATGCAGTGTTCCTGGGAAATAAATAATAAATAATTTTCATCTGTATGAATTTGGACACCATTTAGAAATTCAAAAACTCATTGTAACATGATGGTGACTATAAAAACAATTTACAATGCCAATCATGAGCTTCTACTTTTACCCTATTTAACCGAGAACGCCCTTTTCAATCATTAATACTACTGAAAACTCCATCTGAAAATGTTTCAATTAATCCATAAATGAATAACAACGCAGCGCATTAACATTTCATAAACAATATGTCCAATTAAGCCAGGAAGTATTGACTAGTATTTCGAAGTGAACTCACGAAAACTTCGATTTTTACTCTCTAGCTAGTATTGACTGCTTGCTAATCCTAAAAGTAAACCTTCCTGAATATTCTACTAACCGTACTTGCACTAAAAACTAAGTTTTTAAAATTGTCTCTTAACTCACTTAAAAAAAATTCAAGAATTAATTAATCCAATTTTTTTAAAATTATTTATTATTCATAGAACTCCATTTTTGAAATTTTAGATATTGTTGAGTGGTAACGAAATGCACTTCGATCGGGGGTTTAACGGCCTCGATGATGAGAACCAGTGGAATTTAATTCATCACTAAGGAACATTTCAGTGAGTGACTGAAAGAGGACTGGAAGGGAAATAATATCACCTAAAAGTTACTTACGAAGTTATCATCAATTGGTTTTCTTACATTTCTGAAGGCTTGCCACAAAATATAGTTTATTATAAGTTTAATTTACTTAATTTTATGTAATGCTATAGAGTTAAAATAAAAAAAAAAAAAAAACAATGCATGTTAATTTAAAAAGGAAAAAATGTGAACATTATAATCCTATAAGGATGGAATAAAAAAATATGGGACATATAAAAAGAAGAAAAAACCTTGCAATATTTTTTATGTCAGTTGAAAAAACTAACCCTGATAGTGTATTTAGAAAATTGCTGGTATAGTAACTTCTGTAGGAGGGAATAATCTGAACATTCTATCGAGAGATGGGAATGACAAGAGGAAATAGAACCAATCCATCAACTTTCAGTTAGCGAGGGGGAAAGAGAAGAGAAAAAAGAAGAAAAAAAAGTGTGGATGGGTTTGCCGACTACAGCAAATTGATCCATCATCGCTTGGGGCTCATTACGGTGAGGATGTTACATGGTTACTGGCTCAGATAGGATGAACAAACTCTCGCTCTAGGATAAATAGTCTATCTTATTGTTCAAACAACTGATAAAGCTCTCATTCAACCGTCCCTATAAAGAGGAATGGGATCTGTTGCCTTTTCCCAACCATTGAAGGAAATGTCTGGGCTTGACTAAATTATTAAACATAAATAGCAATAAATATACATAAGCATTGTACATACTTAGTAAACACGAGTTGTTCTCCGAGTTTCACCCGGGTTGAATTTCGATTATATAAGACTGCCACTCATAACTGAATAAAATAAAAATATATATGAAAACTATAAAACTAATAAAAAAACTTCATAGAAAGCATCATTGCAGAGCAGCATAAGAGGATTCATCACTAAATATTTCATTTGTATTTCACATGGTAGGTCCCCAATGTAATAATAATAATATATTCCTTTATTTATGATATTAACACTTTCATCTGTATATAAAAGTATAAATTTTTATTGGAGCACTTTTTATAAAATGTTGTGTTATGATTCCTTACAGTCTAATTTATTTATTTTGTTTTCCTTTTTGAAAATACATTTTGAAACGAAATCATCATTTCCAGTGCATTTCAACATGAAAAGTATGAAAGCATGAATAGTTTCGTTAAGGGTGTAGTAGTAATAAACCGAGTTATTTTAAGAAAATACAACTAAATTGTTTAACAACTGCTCTGTTGAAGTGCAAAATCACTTTGTATATTCCAGTTTGGATTTAAATATCTGGAAACTGTATTATGTAATAGAAATAATAAGTGCCTAATGAACTTTAGTCCAACTACAATTGTTGAGTCTCCTATCACAAGTCAATAAATCAACTTTAAGAAAGTTAGTGTTTAAAAATTATTACGGGAACATCTCGTGTAGATTTCTTATTTTTTTCGGATTATTAGTACTTATTAATTTTTTCCTATCGCTAAGTTGTTTTTGTAGAACGAAATCGTTTCATTCTTTTTGGAAAACCCTGTATATTTAAATGAGCATTTTTCAATTCGAGTTTTTACCCAGTGGGTTCGCCAAGAAATGTAAGTCATCCTGTCCAGAGCGGAATAGAACAAGAGTCGATACAGCGATATTTTCATATTATTTTTTTAAATTTTTTTTTTTATATTCTCTTTTTTTTTTTTTATTGAATTAATTTCTGCGCATAAGGAAAGGTGTATCTACTTCCTTACAAAGTACTGAACCCTTCATGGGTTGTGGGAGTACACAATATTAAGGAAAGGTGGAAATTTTTTTTACTAAAATTTAAGAAATATTATAAGAAAAATGAGTTACGTACATTATGATGTTTCTTGATAATATAAGAAACAGCTTGATATATAAGCACCGTGAACTCCACCAAACTGGTTGTATCTAGTTTCAGGATTTAATTAAACAAGCGGTACGACTCTCATTTATTTGTTTTGTGGATAGGCGGTTAGCCAGTACTCCGACTTCAATATCTCCGGCTTAGGGTGGAGATATTGGAAGTGAATATAAAACAATAACAAGGAGGAGGGGCCATAAAGGAAAGGGCGAAGGCCATTGGACGGAATGTGGCCTTTATTCACTCTCCAACAGAAGCCGGTCCGAATTAAGTACAGTACTAAGAAATAAATGTTACTACCCAGCAATTACCAACTACAATGCTATCAAATAGTAAACATTAATAGTCCACTTACATTACCATTAACCGTTTGTTGCCGCTCCAATTTCCCTGATGGGCTGGATCGAACAGTGTCATTGTAATATAATAGAATTATTTTCCCTTTCAAAGCCCTCCAATATATTACATTAATCTAGCAAAATTGGATAAAGGTTATTTAATTTTTTAAACCCATGAATTAATCGAATTTCTTGTTCCATTCAACCCATCCAATCAGAAATGATTTGTAGAAATATGTGTAGTTAAGGCAAGTACGTTGACGTGCAATTCCATTTTGATATATACCTCCAATTCTATTAATTTGATTACGTTTAAGATATCATATATAACAAAGTTTATTCATACCTAAGATTCTTTCAATTTTTTGTAACTTAATCTGTCTTTAATAGGCATCAGGTACACAATTTCGATGTAGAATTAATTACCTTCGTGGAAGCATGGATGGGCCAACCTGACATGATCCTTCTTGAGATGAATTGTTCAGAGTCTTTTACCAGTGAAGATAGCAATATTTCTTTTCCTTTATTGACACCTTTTATTTACTTAGTACCTGGACCGTGGTCGATCAAAAGCAGTATCTTCCTTATTTGCACTCCTTCTATATTAATTTACTAAACCTTTTCAGCGCAGTTTTGACATTAGGAATAGTGAACATGTTTCTAGTTTGGTTTTTCTGTTTTTCATCACGTTGTTTGATACCCAAACAAGAACAAGGACCCTGGGGAAATTTTGATACTCTCTTGACGATTACCATATATATTTTGTTTAGTTATTACAGATTACTTCACAGAAGCAGAGTAATGTTTGTATAAAACAATAAATAGATTTTATTCCTATCTGGAGGGTAAGAATGGGGATTGCTGTTATAAAGCAAGAGACAGTCCCTGAATTCAACCTATCGCTGCAGAACATGTGAACACCTGCGGACCACTAAAAATAATCTTTTCAGCCTCATATCTAACTCACCAGGCAGTCCCCAGGGACTTAGCATTAGAGTTTGGGAGAGGGGAGTAGTTAAAGGTGGAGGGAATCCTGCTGTCTTAAGAGGTGTTGAGCCGGATCCACACGAACCCACATTAACTATTTGCCTCAATGCCAGAGAGGCAAACATGGCGAACGTCGGACTTATGTCGACTATTACCTTAGGTTTAACCTACTCATAATAAAAAAAAAACTAAATAACAATAAAAATGAAAATAGGCCAAAAGGAAAGAAAACATAAAGACTTATATTTCTTAACTTTTTTAAAATAATTTCTTAAATAAAAGGAGACCCCTCACAATGCTACCATCTTTGAAACACTGACATATGGATATATCACAAGTGGTTTCATCAAGTTTCTTGGATCTGTACACACAAATCGATATTTAGCGAAACTGTCACGAAATTAGGCCAGCTACTAGAAATTTCCCATCGACACGCAAGCGCATCTGGAAACATGTTCCATTTGCCAAATGTATAGAAACACCTTCAGATGGTTGAGATGATTTTTCGTTAATTTTTAAAAAATTAAAATTATTTTGTCAACTTATAAAACGTAAAATATCCAACCTCTTTATAGCTATTAAAACCGTTGTGTTAATACTTTTATTTTTTATATAATATTTTTTTCAAACCTTTTAATAATTTTAGAATAGAGTGATAGTAGTTGTAATGATTCGGTAGATGAGTGGGTTGCAAACAGTACGTGGCCCAGAGCCAGGGAAAAGAGGTGTAGAGATTTCCGAAGCTCCGGATGTCCACGTTATCTAATCGCACCTGCACCCTACGGGGTCACAAAGGACTAGAGGTTAACCTGTTCTACATTATCACGTCCCTGTCTGCTCTTCCCATTCACTTGGAAAATGTCCCTTTATATGGTGAGCTCCCTGTTAAAAATGGTGTTGATCCCTGGAACGAAACATATAAATACAACAATAGGCATAAAGTTTGAGTCGTTTTTTAGGCATGCAGTTATAGTTTTTAAGGCATACAGTTTTAAGAAAATCGAAAAAAATGTGAAAAATCAATTCGACAAGATGCCACTTTTAATCATTCGATTTTATCGAATAATTTGTTGTCACATCTCAGACATATACCAGTCGTAAATATGTTTCTTCAGTTTCGTACGCATTTTCATTTTTGGGCTAAACTATTCACAGACACGGACCCGAACACACACATCGACCATTTTGTGAGACTAGGTTGTGATAAGAAAGAGAAACTAAAAAAAAAATTGTAAGTATTTAATAATGAAAGGTAGGACTCTTGTTTTGAAAAGTTATTCAAATCCAAATCAGTCTTATTGTAAAATGTTTATTGAAGAGAATTAATACAATCTGCCACAATCCTAACAGGACATGGGGGGTTTCGGGGAAAGTTGCCGAGCTTTGGAAAGAACATCGACCTCCAGTGCCTCACGTGCGGAGTTCCTGAAACAGTAGAATACGAAAACGCCATGGAAGGACACCGACCCAGGCTGTCGAGAAAGACCGGGATTTTCGCCATCGCCGAGTCGGACTTCCCCCGTTTGATGGAAGAAGAGAATTATCCCTTCTTCAGGGAGTTCATTTACGAGTGGAAGGAGGTGGTGGGCTCAACTCATTTCACAATGGGAAGGGCTTGACCGCCCAACATCAGCGAGCCACCAGAAGAGGAGGAAGCTGACCCAGACTGAGACCAGGAGGGCTGGACCAGCCTGGTAACTGCAGGAGGCATCCCGACGGATGCAGTGGACAAGGTGCAGCCCCATCAGTAAGGCGCTCAACCTAGCGCTGGACTGCACCACAGTAAAAAAAAAAATTGTTGATTTTTGGGAGCAGTGCCATGCAACCCAGCGCACTACCCCCAGTGCTCCCGCCCGTACTCCGTATTCCAGAAATAGCGAGGGAGGGGATAACAAAAATAAATAAAAAAAAAACAATGTCACAATTTAAGGGCATGGAGTAGTTAGTGTTCAAATACTCATTCATACAATAGGGATGTTTGGAGCTGGATATAGATTGTGCCAAGGTATTAATGTGGTGAATAAGGCTCTGATGGAAGTTGGTAAATCTAGATGGAATGACGTCTAGAACACAAGGGAAGTTGAGGTCATAGTGTAAGGTTTTGTTGGTCACATAATATGGAACATTGACTATTGTTCAAGGGATTTTAGATTAAAAGGATTGGATACCTCTGATGTTCGAAAGTTTTACTGAGCCCCGCAGTTCAAGTCCGTATGCCCAGATCAGTTTCAGTATTGTTTTGTAGATTAGTAGTTTGTTTTCAGTTAAAAGATGAGATTTTCTGTTTAATAGTCTATATAACTGTTTAAAACATCGGTTACGTTCTTGTCTTTTAAAGTTGGTGTGGTTAGTCTCTTTTCTAGTAGAAAACCAAGATACCGGACTATGTCAAAGAAGGAAAGTGCAATCAAGTTAAAGTGGATTGGTGGGTAGAATGTACGACGGAGAGTATAAGTTACATGCTTACATTTTGATTCGTTCACTTTACTGTGCTAATTGTTACACCATTGATCTATTCGAGAAAGATGACATCGAAGGTTTAGGGATGCAAATGCGAGGTCTGAGTGGGAGGAAAGAATGGGAGATTATTTTGAAGAAAATATTCAAAAATAGCTTTGCCAAATATGATTTTATGTACAGCTTCATGTCCTGGTAACGATCGCTTCGAGCTGTCCTCGTATCACATTTTGTAAATATTATCGAATCACAGGTATGAATTAGTTTTAGTTAATATAAACTAAAATTTCCTATATAGACCTTACTAGTTCATAATCATCTATACTACTACAACTTATAAAAAATCAGGAGTACAGTACTTTGTAAGCAAGTACTATTTATTGAACAACGGTAGTACAAGAAATC
The DNA here is from genome assembly GCF_000696795.3 of Halyomorpha halys. NCBI lineage: Eukaryota > Metazoa > Arthropoda > Insecta > Hemiptera > Pentatomidae > Halyomorpha > Halyomorpha halys. The sequence continues at coordinate 17,299 of NW_027111449.1, forward strand.
GATTTGTTCAAGATCCCGCACAACAGTCAGTTTTCCCCAATGAAGAGCACCTACTTTATACAGGATAAGTGTGAACCAGAAAGGTCTCCCGATCCCGATGTGGCTGGGTGGTCCCATATGGTTTTCGAACCCACAGGTTTAATTCTCAGCAACACTTATAGAATAAATAATTATCTGTTATAGCTTGGTTCAAACTCGGGTCCATGTTTTTTTTATCCCAATACCTTTAAAATACTTCATTTATTCTTATGACCAAGTAATTCTAAACGAAGTTTTCAACGCATTAAAAGTTTATCGTGTTTTTTTGTGAATGATGTTTTAATATGATACAGTCTGTACTCAGAATTTCATATTAGTAGCTCAAAAAATGAAATCCTAGGTAGCAAGTATCAGCCATCCTTCCCCATCGGACCCGCCCCATTAAGACCCCCGGGTAGCTAAGGTCCTATATCACTTTTGAAATATTTGTTAAAAACGGGAAGACGAGACTTTAAAATAGTTAAATATTTAAAATGCGCCTGAAATTGGAAAACGGCGTAAAAACGTTAAAGCAGTTACATTAATTTACAGGATAGGAAGATAAATATTTATTTGATAAGTACAACTAAAATGTCCTAAAAAAGAGTAAACGGCCTGATCCTTCAGCTGAAACTTCATTATTACGAGAGAGATGTGCAAATGAGGATACCGGCTACAATAGTTGACCACCATGTTGGATAGATCCGTAAACACCCTGACAAACAACCCGACATTAATGTGATCGTAATTCTGCTACTGCTGACCTAGAATCCGTCCGTAGCGAAGGAATGTGTTGTCCAGTCTGTCTATGTCGCACAGCCATTGTGGTCCGTACTAGTTCAGTTCGTTTTTCCATGCTAATGTTACAATTACAACTGCAAGATATGCAGCCTGGTCAATGAAAATTTTCACTCATCACATTAATAAAAAAATATATGATTCATTAATCCGAAATAGTCGTGATACGGTTAAGGTCTTAAATCCGACGGGTCCCTAAGCCCAAGAATTTATGGCATCCATTACATACCAAGGGGAAGGAAGGAGGCTATTAGTACGACGATTTTCGTAAAGAAAATAATTTTCAGGAAGACAATTTTTTAATCAACGCATAATAAAATCACTTATAAAATTTTCGTGTTTAGGTGTATTAAGCAATTACCCCAACAAGAAAATGGGTTTGATCTCTTCGACAGTGACCAACAAATAGATATATTTATTAATTTTAAATTATTGGCACATTAAAATTAAATATAGAAGTTTTCTTAATACCTGATTAGTATAGTTCGTAAAATTACTATACATTTGTGAAGAATCTTGACAATAATCAGCTTTCTTAAAGTTCTTGCTGAAAACTACTTCCATATCAGTCGTCGGTTTGTCATTTCCCAGTTTATGTTTTTTTACATCTATTTAATTTCCATTAAAACTTTTTACAATCAATAATAATACTCTCTGATGAAACTGAAATTCGAGAATCACATTTAATATGGTTAGTTCGATTTAACCAGGCAGTGCTTCTTTGATCCCTCCCATAAATTCATCACCAGTCCTCATGAACCCAATAAGCAGTGTGAGGAGGAAGTTTATAGTACTCATATACCCATATACTTATCATCAGTCCTCATGAACCCCAATAAGCAGTGTGAGGAAGAAGTTTATAGTACTCATATACCCATATAATCATCATCAGTCCTCATGAACCCCAATAAGCAGTGTGAGGAGGAAGTTTATAGTACTCATATACCCATGTACTCATCATCAGTCCTCATGAACCCCAATAAGCTGTGTGGAGGATGTTTATAGTACTGATATACCCATGTACACATCATCAGTCCTCGTGAACCCCAATAAGAAGTGTGAGGAGGAAGTTTATAGTACTCACATACCCATATACTCATCATTGTTTTATGACTATTTCACGCTATTTTTCAAATGGTTTAGCAATTTGATAATTACTGCTTTGACCAAATCTCACAAACGTTTCTAACTCTAGTTGCTTAATATTCTGAATGCTTTTCAAAGACTGAGAAAAGAGGTATTTGTTTTTTATCTATGTTTTCTATATGCTAAAAAGATTTGATTTGAAAAAAAATAGATGTAATAATTTATTTTTTAATTTATCAATAATGAAACTATTTCCCAAGCAAATAGATTTTTTTTTAACTTCCTGTCTTCATATATTAACAAATTATTCATAGCACAGTTATTTTTGAAATATGAATTATTTATTTTATATTCGATTTAAACACTAGATTTTTATAAATAATTGAAATGCTAATTTGTGCTATTTTATTATTCTTGTAATATTATTCATTTCTCATTTTGAGATCCGTTTCCCACGAAATATGGTATACATTAATGAATCATGGCAACATTTTTCAATGTAAAAAAATATTTTTTTATTCGGAATAAGAACAGAAATGTCAAAAAAAAGAAGACATTTTTTGCAGTAATAAATCAATGTAAAATAGAATGGTAGTAGATCGATAAAATTGATAACACAAACGCAGTTCAAAGAATACGCTGGTTTATCTTGCTTCTGATAAAAGTCATGTGAACGATATCGCCAGATCATATTTGAGAGGAAATGGTTTTTATAATTTTATGCCTCGATAAGACGACTCATATTGAACCGATTTGTTAAAATAGTTTATAGTGTCGAAATATGTTAAATAAATTCTATAAATACTGTGTTTAAATATTTTATAGAGCACGTTGAATGTTGTTGCTTGAACTACTACCTTACATTCTAATTGTCCGTTTTAAAAAAGAATTAATGTAATTTATTTAAACATTTATTTTAATGTTTCAAAACACTTCTGGATTGTGCCGAAAACAAGGGTAATTCAAAAGTTTTTACCTCATTTTATTGTTCTTATTTAAAAAAAAATAAATATTTTTATTAAGTGTGCTATTTTCCCTGCTATATTTTTCTGATTTAGTGTCCCTATTTTATTAGAAATGATACCAAGAATTATTATGAGATTCATTTCTGTAAATTATTGTGTGAATGATAGTGATTTATGCAATTTTTTTTTTTGCAAATATTACATCAAAACCATAGACTATTATTTTTTTCGGTAATTAAAAAAAAAATCACCAACCAAAATAGAACATGTTTTATAAAACGTCGACTTATAGATTTCTCCATATTGTATTTGACCGTCAGAAATTATATGAGCTGACATATATCATTATTATAAGAAAAAATATTATATTATTATACTTATTTTTTAATAACTTATGGATAATAATATCAACTGATTACAATAATAGTTCTGAGGTAGTTCATGAAATCATCTATTCTCCACCCTTCCACCAAAAATAAAAATAATAATAAGATGATAATATGAATAAATTAAAATAAACACCTAACATCTCGGTTTACTGGTGTGCTTGATTTGATGTTATATATGGCATTTGTATATATTTTATATGCATTACCTTTTCTTAACATATACTGTTTGTAATGATTTATATAATTTTCCAAAATTTGCTTACAAATAAAAAATAAACCCCTTTCAAGAATGAAATAAACAGGACTGTATTTCGGATTTCCGTAGCTCATATCGGTTATTTTAAGTTTCAGAAATGCTTTAATTGAAAGAAAAAAAAATCCTCAGTATTTTTAATATTCATTGTCTTGAATTTAGTGAATAAAGCGAGTTTCTTGTATTGAACTTATGTTTTCAATTCATATAAAACTTCTAGATCGATTTCCCACTTTAACATTTAAAGATCAATTATCGAGTTTGAAACTCTTTTTGATACTTACATATTTATACTGAATGTTTCTCCTCTATATCTGTCTCTGCATTCCCATTACTATCAAAATGTGAGAAATCTCTTATTATATTATATGCATACCCAAATATTCTGTAACTGTTTAGCAACATTTAAGAAGGTTAAAGCAGACCTCAAAAGCTACCAAGAATAGTAAATGGTCCGACCATACCATTCCCAACTGAAAATGAGAAAATTAATCTTTTTTTTTTTTTTGTTTTGTTTTTAAGCAAGTCACGTTTTTTGTTAAATAGGAAGCAATAACTTACACTATTTAAGTCAGATTATAAATTGCAACATGGTAAACTAGAAAAAATTTGTTTTAAAACCAATGAATTTGGCTTTGTAATACTCACAAACTTGTAATACTTACAATGAAAGCCATTTGTAAGTGACTTTCAAGGGGCTAAATAACGTATAGTCTTGTTTATCGTAAAATCCCAAATTATTGACGACTTATCAGATTTACAGGATACCTTGCATACGGAACATTTTTTTAAGAGGACGAACTCATATTGGGCAGTTTTTGATCCGAGTCTTCCTAGAAATTTAGAACGCCAACAATTTTTGATGATTTAAGTGTAAACGGTACAGAAAATCGAAAAAATACAAATAAAAAACCGTTTCAGAATTGTAATCATAATTAAGGCATTTCTTAATTAGAGCTTCATCATCATAATCGTCATTTTGGTCTCCTCGGCCGGTAAAAGAAACTTGATTATGACAGTTTCTTACATTACAGGCGGAAATTGGATTTTAAAACGATTTTGTTCTGTACATTTTATCGCACCATTTACGCGTAAGTCATTACACAGTTAAAAATAGTAATATTTTCTCAGAAATTTACGTCTTCAGAAAAACGTCTGAATATATCCATCCTGTAAAATCTGATTTACAATCGAAATCCATAAAACAAGTGTTGGGTATAATAAAACAAATTCCAGACTTAGGTACGCTAGAGAAGTTTAAATAAATCGACAATACCCTTAAAAGATGTTCAAAAATTTAATAATTAGGATATAGGTTACCCTGTAAATCTCGGACATCTTGTGCTCATTTATTGATTCATATACTGATTTTTTAAATGACTCATATGAAAGAATTCTCAATTTCACAAGGACGAATTCATTTGCAACCAACACAAAATGTAAGTCAAAACCCATCAAGAATTCTAGAAGGTTGGTAAAGATAAAAGAAAAGATCTGTAATCGAAATTCAAACAGCTATCATGGCTCCTATACAGACAGACATAAACATCTTTAACGACCGCTTCCCACCATTGTGTGGTTTGGACGCCGCTTATGAACCTCACGTTCTTGGAGGAATTCACATAAGGTGTTTGCTACTCACATAAGGTGGTTTCATCTAGGTACCTATCTGGCAATATTAAATAAATATATGTTTTGAGGGTGATATTAGACGAAATTATTGAATAATTAGTTGATTTTCAAATGCTTATGACTAAAATATTATTAATTATATTATTTCAAAATTTTTCGAGACCAGGTAATATTTATCAATTAATTAATTTAATATCCAAAATAGTCTCAACACTATATATTTATTTATTTGTCCTACGTTTCGGCCCTTCCAGCCATCCTCAGGGACATCTTCAACATAAATTTCCTCTCACATTAATTGTTTTCTCCTTGCAGGCTATTTTGCCCAGGTCAATTTCTTTATTTAAGTCAAAAACCTTTCTATTTAAATTTTAAAAACCATTCACTTATCTATTCTATAATATTGTCCACACTATATATGGTGTGGGTTTTTATAGTGTGGACAATATTATAGAATAGATAAGTGAATGGTTTTTTAAAATTTAAATAGAAAGGTTTTTGACTTAAATAAAGAAATTGACCTGGGCAAAATAGCCTGCAAGGAGAAAACAATTAATGTGAGAGGAAATTTATGTTGAAGATGTCCCTGAGGATGGCTGGAAGGGCCGAAACGTAGGACAAATAAATAAATATATAGTGTTGAGACTATTTTGGATATTAAATTAATTAATTGATAAAATATTATTGTAAAAATCAGGAATTAAATCCTACTCCATTGATTATAAATTTAAAGTGGTCCCATTGTCCTACATGATTATTCATTATCTATTTCGAGATTGACAATTCGAACCCTCTTAGCATTTAAAATTTAAGTTCACTACTACCCGTCAGTCCAATCAGACACTTTTTTCAAGTGTTTTCTTGTTGACACTTTTTCATGACCTAGAACTACTTTTCATTATATTATCAAACCCTACGTGTAACAATTGTCTATCAGAAATTTAATTCCTTTCAGACTACAATCGTGTTTATTGAATTCCAAAACTTTTCTTATAAAAGTTTCATATACCTAAGGACAAGGTAAGCGGCCCTTCGTGAAAAAGTTATAAACGGTTCCACACTCAAACCAATTCCACGGGATTCCTCAAATCCCTAGTTCCATACTACTAGATCAGCATTTTCAATTAAAAATATAAGTTTCAGACGACGTAAGACATATATTTCATTGTGACGGCAACTAGAAAAGGAATATTTATTCGAATACCATGTTAGTAAGAAGCCCCATGTGAACTTTTTTTATTTTTATTATGTAAAACATACATGCAACTCCAAATTTTCCTTGCGGACATATGTACTTTTTAAATAATATTCTTCAGCTGAAATAATATTATTTTTGACAAGATTAAAAGAAATCTAATGCATTACGTTAGTTAAAGGATACATGTATTGACATGTTGAATATCATTGACCTTTTGTAATAAAACAATGGCGTCATGGTAGTTAATTGGTCAAATGTTGAATAAACAAACATTTCATTACACTGCTCTTTGTGCGAGTCAGTTTGTTTAGTCAGTTGTTATAGAAAATGTTAAGCTTCCATTACCGACAAGTTTAAATTATTTAAAATAAAATGAAATTTATTTTTGATTTTTTTGGGTAATGTCATTGTTTAGAGTGATAAATTAATGTATGACTAATTTAGTGCGATTGTGCTCTTTATCATATCGGATCTGAATCTACATATGATATCACACAGGATGTTTACATAGCGATAATAATAGGAGTATGTCAAAATAGAGTTTTTTGTTTACAAGTCACAATTTGTTAGAAATGTAATCAATTCCTGAAAGTTAAGGAAATATGATGATTTACATTTTGTTTTTAAATATAATCATTAATCATCAGTTTCATAATTATACAAATTGTTGATTTTATTGAAGGTTATTTATAGTTGAAATAAACTGTTTTAAAGAGGGTTTAGTATTGAGCTTTCAACCCTGAAATAAAAAAAAAAGAGAAATACCCTCTCGTTTTGTTTTACTGGCATTCAGTGGGAATGGTGGATTTGGAAAAAAAAATCATAAAACGGTCTATTTCTGTTGAGCTACTTTTTAAGATTTTTTATATCTCCACGTGCTGTACAGTCCTGACAGTTTTTCTGATAGAATGAAGGGAAGTAATATAAAAAATAATTTCCTAATTACTTACTATGTCCTATTATCAGTTAGGAGTTCTTCATTTTTTTCAGGATCGTAAAGAAGAAGTTCTTTTTTTGTCTTGTTTTCTAGATCTTTATGGAATTAACAACTACGGATTATTATATAAACAATTATAGATCACACGGACACACTTTTAGAATATGATAAAGGGAGATGTTATAAATTCTCAAGAAGAAAAAAAATACTGAATCAAGAACATTCACCATTCTAATTATTCATAACACATTGAAATATACGTATTATTGAAAATTAAAACTTCAATTTAAATTTTCCTTTCTTCCAAATTTATTTACCAAAATCCAATTTGACCTACATCTAACAAAACTGTTTTAACACTTTATATAATATATTGTTTATTTGGTTTACCATGCTTTTTTTAAATGGAATCTAGTGACTATATGAAGACTTGATAATAAGTCCACCATGAGATACAAAATTAAAAGATAATCAATTTTATTTTCATGAGAATACTTATCGAGGTTACTTCACAAAAATAGTAATTGATAATGTCAAGTTCCGAGGATAATATAGGGTGACTTACGACTTTATTGCATTATTTTAAATATTTGGTAAGTCCATTCACAAGACTTTACTCACGCATTAGCCTCAAAGTCCATTAGAATATTTTTGTTGTTAAGTATCACTATTCTGTAGAAAGAGAAATAATATGGAGGCCTACACTTTTGGCAAAAAAAACAAATTGTTCCATCCATTCAAGAGATAATATTTAATATATTTTACATCTTTTCTTTTCAGGCTTTTAGATAGTAATTTCGAAAAATATAATGTTTTTTTTCTACTCATTTAATAAATGACTGAGATACTTGGGTAAATGAAAACTGTAATAGGCCGCCATTTTTAAACAAAACGACGAGTATATAGGATCATCCTTGAGTGAAAAACAACGGACAGTGGAAAAATGATTATTTTTTATTAGTTTTTTTAATTCTACGTAACTTGAAACGAAGTACCTCCAATTTTGACATGTAATGTTTATTAATTAATGAATTATTTTATTATAATTAATTCCTATATGAATATTATACTCTAGCTTGTCAGGAATAAATAAGATATAAAAATTTAAAATATAAAATACATGAATGCTAATTGATGAATAATATTTTATATCATACATGTTTAAACATAACAGATCTGTTTAACATTTTAAAAAATATATATGCTCAGTCCTTATATTCTGAAAAGAACTAATACCAAATAGAAATTACTATTAATAGAGTACTTAATTAAAGACAAATAATTCGCTTCGAAGATACAAATTTAAATAATCCTTTTTAAAAACTCTGTGATGTTAGTTCGTTCGTTTAGCACTGACTGATTGAGAATGATGTACTTTTAAAATTTAGGATGATAAAAAGTCGATAATGACTAGTTACTAATTAGATTTAATCCATTAAATTTACGTTGATACCGAATCATAAAAAATATACAAAGGTTTTGTCTTCCCGAATCGATCCCTTAGATTCCTCAATATGTCCAATTTCTGCTTCCGTACAGCTACAACGAATAATATACAAAACTTTATGTTCTTTCTAAAACAATTAAAATTTTTAGATGACCTGATTCTGACGGATTCGATTTAGGAAGGGTCTAATTTTTCTCGTCAGTTTGAAAACACGACATTATTCTTTTTTTATAGAAATTGAATAATGCATACTGCAGTATTAATATTTTCACATTGAATCAATACGTCAGTTCGATGACCTCAGTTATGATACAAGCTATGTAGTGGAAACTGAAGTCCATTTAACGAAACTCGAGTACGGTAGGAAATTTATAAAAATCAATAACAAAATTACAACATGTAAAATTAATTATAGATGTGATATTAATTTTTAATTGGTAATGCAATTATTTCATCGTGATTTTTTTTATTTTATATTTTAACTTTTTTCTTTGTACTAAGTATCATGAAATATAATCAAGAAATGATGTGAGGTAACAGAAAATTATTTAATTTGTTTTAATTTCCAGAATAAAAATTTTAATTTGATATGTAAAATAGTATTATTGGTTTTTTTGTGAGGGATCCCCATCCGATTCCAGTGTTTATTAAATTATAACCGCAATTAGTTTATAACACATTCCAGCCATTAAGTTCTAAAATAAAATATTAAAATAATGGATACATCATATAAACATTGAACTAAACCAAACTTTCAGAAGGTTAGCAATGCTGCTTCGCTCTCTTCAATTGAAAATCTAGATTAAAACCAGATTCAACCTTTCACATTTATAAATCAATACAGAGACCATTACTAAGGTACAGTTGTGAAGTGCGTGGTACGGAATCATGTACCAAAAAAATACAATAATTTCAAAACATGGTCCTTAGAATCACATTAGATGCACGGTTTTTTTTTATAAGAAATGGTCAATTGTATCGTAAACTGCATTTGTTATTCCAAAACAAATTTATGAAATTCCATTACCAGTTAAAGATGCAGTTGCTTATAACGTAGGAAATCCAACTTCATCTCTAAGACTGAGGCTCTGACATTCTGATATGAACTCTGTATTTATTTAATTCTAATTTATTTTTTTTTTTGTCAAATATTTTTTTATTTATTTTATTCATTTTATAAACATTGTTTCGGTTTTTTGTTTTTGTTTAATTTTCCAAATATCATATTTATTATTCTTATTTCTTAGACGCTAGAAGGCTTAATTATTATAATAATAATTTAGGCTGAATTATAATAATAATAATAGGATTAATTATTATAAACAAATTAGTAAAAGATGTATGATTTACTAATTTATTTCTATTAATTAAGCCTGGTAACAATTCTTTAGGACTTGGAGAACTTAACAGGATAGGAATCCATGACGTGAGAAAGGATTCTCTTGCAATAAATAATGAAAAAATATATAAAAACATCTTTTTAAGTAAAGTAATTTTAGTATTTTCAAAGTTGTGATCTAAAAGTTATAAACAAATTTTTCTAATAATTTTATTCTACATTATTATGATATAAGTTTTATAAGGCAATGTTGTAGTATATTGAGAGTTATATATGCATTTCACCATATTAATATATTGGTTGACTTAATATACTATAACTTTGACTTTTATAGCTTATATATAACATAATAATAACTTGAATTCGCAAGAAAGTTATATCATTCGGCTTAGTTCACTTCTTTCATAATAATAAAATCATTTTTCTTAAAACTATTTTTTTTATTCGTTTTATTTGAATTGATGATTCATAATTAGTCAGTATAATATAAATTTAATTCAAATATAATTTCATATTATCAATTAATTAATTTATTTTTGACATGAAATCAGATGATTTCATGAAATAATCTAATACCTCCTTTATTGAACTAATTCATTAAAGACGGATTCGTCTGTGGTTTTCTTCAACTTTTCAATGAGCCTTTTTCTTTGAGTTAATCCGAGATATTAGATGAATGGAAATCTTAAATTCTTAAGATGAAGCTGGAAAAGCTTCATCTAAAATTATTCAACCTAATTAGGTGATTGGTCTCGAAATTTTGCTGTAGTTCAGTGACCCTTGAGTATTGGTTATCAGTTGTATTCACGCCTTCACAATCAGTAAGTAAATAAACTAAAATTTTAATTATTAATAATGAAAATTTAATAAATATATCTTATCTCTAAAAAATTACTAAATTTCTAATTTCCAAAAAATATTTTTTTATCATTAAAATAGTATTATTTTGAATAAAAGATCATATATACTGTCTCAAAAATTATATCTTATTCTTAAGTATTTTTATCTTTTAGTTTCAGCCCATAAGTGCTGTTATAAACTAACTTATATTTTTAGAAGTAATTTTAAATTGAATAGAATATATTTGAAATATAAAAAGTATGAGCAAAAAACTTCAATATAACTCAAAGCATTTTTATGGAATAACGAAGGATTTTTTTCACTAGAAATCATTAGTGCCCTTTAAATGTTCAAATCAGCTATTTAAAATTTAAAGTAGATTGAAAAAACAAAGCAATAATGACCGTTGGAATTGAAAAACGTATCAAGTAGTACATTTTTGATGTGAACTAACATTTATAAATAAATCTACAACTTTTCGGTTCAACTCACAAATCCACGAAATAAATAACATAGATGTTATTCATCTGTCGCGTTTTTAAAAAATTAAATATTAAGTCAAAATCATATTATGACTTCTGTGTATAAAAATAATTAATACAGAGACACATGTCACAATATAACATATCGATTCACCCCGTTCACCAAATTTCACGTACCTCCTTCCAAGGGAGTACGGTCAACCATATATGAGAGATGTAGGAACAGACGTGTTAAATATTATTATAATATTGTAATATGTTTTAATAAAATTTATTAAATCGAATTTTACATTTTGTCTACCTCTTCTTGCATGGGGCATCCCAATTCTTTAATCACCACTTGGAATTTTAGTTCCACTAAAAATAAATGTTCTTTAAAAAAATATTTATTAACATTTACAGTTTTAAATGTATTTCTTCAAGGTTAAGATTGCGAGCTTTACAATATATAAATTACAATATAAATACAAGTGAGAAAAAGACCCCATTATTAAAGCTTGGATGAGATGAGCTTCTGCTTGACAATCTTGTATCAGTGGATCAGGCTTTACAATGGATCATACAATTAGTCTACGATCCACTTATTGCCACACAATCCATAATTAAATCATACAATTTGTAATTTTTTGTTTTATTTGAACAACTTTGGTTTTTATTTATTTTATTATATATTATATTTTTGCTAAACGCCTACACTGGTCTAAATAAATAAGTCATAATTTGTTTCACTTGTGGCAATTACTAAATTATTTTAGTTGTATATTTTGTTTTCATACCTATGTTATCAGAACGTGATAATACAAGCTTAAACAATTACTCCCGGATTTTTATTTATTTATGAATATGATAACCAAGTTTATGACAAAAAAAATAGTATTTATGAATATGATAACCAAGTTTATGACAAAAAAAATAGTATTTATGTAAATTAAAGAGTTTTGAAGATGTGGTTGACACACATTAACCATTAATTTTAACTACATTTCATTGTGTAATTAGTGTAAATTTGTAAGTGTAATTATAAAAATAATAAACCAAATTAAAAAGAACTCCTGATGAAATTAGAAAAAGAAGAAAGAAAAAAGGAATACGATATTCCAGTGGTGTTCATATTTTATACTGTCGTTTAAATCAAACTTTGATCAGAATTACATGTAAATTGATTATTCTTATTATTTTTTTTTATTGATATGATGCTTTTAAGTACGCCCACTAAAACAGTTTGGCATAAGTTTTTGTTTGTCTGAATTTCTTAAAAATGTCTGCTTATTTATGAGATCCATCTTTTGTTTCTTTTCTCAGTATAAAAGAAACACACACACACACAAATATATATAAACTTGTTTTTTTAAAATTTCATAGTTGGTATATGAAATTTTTTATTTTTATTATACTTAAATTATTTGTTTTCCTTTTTATTATCTATTTTGTTAAATCTTTTTAAAAAAAAAAACACAAAGGTTTGATATATTTATTTCTTTCAAAATATTATTTCTCTTGTGATGATTAAATATAATAATATATGACTTACGGTAGATCCATGTGTGGTCGATTATTACGTACTAACTAGCATGGCACAAACTCACACAGTGACCTCGGCAGAGGTTGGTTAAAGACTAGCGAGGACCCGACGGTCGCTAGGGGGTGGGGGCCAGCCTCGGCGCTTTTCGGTGCTGTCTCGGTCCTTCACCCTCTTGTCGGCTCCTTCCTTACCTATGTAACCCATTCTACCTACCTACCTAT
>NW_027111449.1:30505-47955 GCF_000696795.3 Halyomorpha halys
TAATATGTGAGACTTCTCACATTTTGATAGTAATGGGAAGATAAATATGTAAGCAACAAGGGAGTTTCAAACTTGATAATTGATCATGAAATGTTAAAGTGGGAAATCGATATAGAAGTTTTGTATGAATCGAAAACAGAATAAATTCATATCTGAAACGTCTGTAAAATTATCGGTATCAGCTGCGGAAATCCAAAATACAATCATATCGATTTCATTCCAAAAGGGCGTTTATTTTTTATTTGTAAGTAAAATTCTGAAAATTTAGATAAATTATTATAAACAGTATTTATTAAGAAAAGCAGACGGGAAAAAATGGCATAACATAGGCACAAATGTAATATAAAACATTAAATCAAGCACACCAATAAACCAAGGTATGAGGCATTTATTTTCATTTGTTAATATCATCATCTGATTATTATTTTTGGCGGAAGGGTGGATAATGAACTATTATTGTAATCTGTTGATATTACTTTTTTTTCTAAATCTCCTTTAATATTTACGTTTAAGGCATCCCTAAGGCAATACAAATATTTAAAAAAAAAATCTTGAGAGCATGTAGCCCTTGGATCAGCGTTTGTGAAAATCGCAAGTTGCTACTGTTAAAACTCTTCCATCTCTTGAGTTCTGCTTTATCCCAAGTCTGATTCGAGATATATTATGTAAGTGATTCTCAACTAACAGGCTATTTACAGGTCCTAGTTGGCAATATAAACTCATCCCCAGAAATTAAAAATAAAAATCCTCAATAGCCTTTTTACTTCAATTCTTTATTTATATTAATTTCACATCAATATAATAGTTCTTTTGACGTTCGAACTGACCGAACATCATTAATTCTAAACGTGGTTAAAACGTTTTTGTCACACTTAATTAGTTACAAAATTAGTTATGAAAAATTACCAAATTGTTTCTTCTTTACTATTAATTTTTAATTATAAATAATTTTTCACACTCTTGCACTTATTATTTTCTTAATTGTTTTATTTTCATTAAAATCTTTAAATGGCTTAAAATGGTTATTTATAGATCATTTTTGTGTAATTTCAAAAAATAATTTTTTTTCATTTATTTTAAACAGCTGTAATTAAAACATATTTATAATTAATAACTTTCAACTTTATAATTATATGTTATTTAAAATTTTATATTTAATCATCCTTTTTATAGAGTGCTACCAATGGGTAGTTTCTCTACACGCCTGTAACTCCAATTTAACTTAGATCAGATTTACTAAATGTATTATAATGAACAGTTATAAATAGCAATAAATAAATATTTAAAAAAAAATATCATCCTTTATCACCGTAAATGGTTATGTGCTGAACTATGTATTTCAGTTTCTTATTTGGTATGAATGTTTGATTAGTTTCTTTTTCTGTTTATTTATTTTTTTGTTAATAATGTAAAGTAATCTTTTATAAATCTATATTAATAATTATATCTATATAATGTGCGCCCATCCTCCCCATGTATGTTTTGTAGTTTACTGTTTTTTTTTATATGTATTGCTTCTAAACTTTTCCTTACTCTATTATTATCTGTTTTTTCTATCATTTTGTGTTTTCAAAATCAAAATTGTGTATGTTTTCTATTGCATGTTTGGCTGAATCTGATGTGATAGAAAGAAGGCTATTTAATCACCCAGCTAAAAAAAAGAAGGAATTTCCTTTAATTGTCTAAAAAAAAAAAAAATATAGACTTAATAAGGAAAAAAATCAACAAAAGGACATTAACTTTAGCGAACCACTGTAATTTGGGTGATTCAAAATATACCTGTTGTTCCTTTCTGGCTAACTTTTGTCAATGGAATAAGAGCGAAAGCGGTAACTAACATCCTGTGTAGAACTTGGGAGCCGCCATGACATTTCAGATTGCCAAAAGTCATCAAAATTTATCTCTTTTTATTTTAGTTTGATGTTTCATTGTCCTCGAAAATGTTTTATTTATATGGATATATTCTGAAATATCCTTTATTCTGTTCTATCACGATAAAAAATCAATAGAAACAAATTTTATAAGCTTTCAATTAAAAATTGAATGAAGTTAAACTTTGTCTCCAAGAAATGATGATAAGAATAATAATAATATTTATTTATTCCGAGACTAGTCCTTTATTTTTAGTGTATGTGTTATTATACCTACATTATATATTTTGTGTAATGAACATGTATGTATAACGATGAGTTTCGGTTCCAAATATACAGCTGACCTCACATTGACCTGAATTTATTATGCCTCTTGAGATTAAACGATACACGTAAATTTTTTTTTTAAATATCACTACAGAGATAATTATGAATTACAAATATTTTACTGATAGAAAGGTTACTTTCCAGTGATGCAATACATTTCTTGCGTTTTCGAAATTCTAAATTTTCAAAATTTCTTCAACATTAAATAGCAGTATGTATTGTCAATTCAATTATTTTAAATTTAAATTAATTAATTCATGTATTTTTCATTGATACACTCAGAATAAGTTGTATTCATTATCATTGTTCTATGATATATTTTGCTTAAGAAATATCACCTTACAAATCTCCTCGAAAATATCAAGGATGGATATTCGCCAAAAATAATCAGTTTCTCAAATCTAACTTCTACCACTAGTTACATATTAATTACTCTATCAACAATTTGTTTATATCCATAATCTTTACTAATTATTAAATTTATATTTTTATAGTTACTATAGCTCAAATCAAATATTGCTTTATAATTTTCATGCAATGTTTTTATTCAAGGATAACAGGTAAATTTATTTAGTCAACATTTGATGATTCAACTCCCATCTTGAAAGCCTTATGTTTGTTTTATCCATACATTTATAATTATTTTCAATTACATTTCCTTGATGTACGTATTCCACGAGGAACTAATTATTTTTGGTTAATATCCATCCTAATTATTTTCGAAAAGCACATAAGGAGATTTTTAAGATGTTGTTTTTTCAGTCAAATATATCATAAAATAATAATAATAAATAAAACAAATTCTGATTGGATTAAATCTCATAATAATAATAATAAAATAAATTTATTACTTATTGGGAAATGTGAAAAAAAAAAAATTATAAATTTATAGATAAAACAAATTACAGGCCTTCAAGAAGGAAATTGAATCACTAAATTTTAATCGAATAAATAATACAAAACGTTACGACGATAATTTTCCTGTTATCCTTGAAAGAAATCATTGCATCGAAAGTATAAAGAAATATTTGAGATTGATTAAAGTTACTATATCCATTTGAGATATAGTAACAGTTAAATCTCAATTAATTAATTAATAACGATTATGTATATTAAAAATTGTTGATCGTCTATTTAATTTGTACCCGGTTATAGAAATTAGGTTTGTGAACGGGCAGAGCTTGTCCGAAAAATTATTCAGTAGAGTGAATAAAGCATATGAAGTTCGATACTTCTTCCTGAAATAGTAATAGTTTTGCTTTAACTTTTCTATCAAAGAGAAAATACAAATACACATATAAATGAATAGATATAAACGGGAATGGTTCAAATGTTTTCCCACAGCAACCTTTTAAAATACTGGAAAGATTTACATTTTTTTTTTTTTCAAAATTTTTCTTATGGTAGGTTTAGTTTCTGAGAAATAAGAAGAAAATATTACTGATTCCAATAACTGATTTTATATTCGCAAAAAAAAATACCAAAATATAATGAGGCTTCAAGTAAAGTAGACCAATAAATTTGTTTTAAAGGTAAAAGCAAGTTGTATTAGTTTTTAGTATGCTCTGTATTTTATCCAAATCCTATGTTACTAAAACCGTTGGAATGCTGAAATACAAAAAAATAATTCAGACTATTATTTGGAAAGATATGGCCTGTTAAACTTTCACCCATTTTCATTTAAAAAATGGAAGGTTCTTTTCAATTTTTTTTTATAACTTGAAAGCTGTACCGCCGAACCTGCTAAATCATGGGATAATAGGGACAAATCCATATTGGTCCAAAAATAGTACCATGGCATTTTTTAATGGCAGTTTTAGGGAAACCTGTTAGTAAAGTGTTTAAGACACCAGATATTATATTTACCCATTTTTATTGTTTATTATTACCAATCATTTTTATTGTATATTATTACCACATATTTCAAATTTTCAATTACGTTTAATTATTCAATATGCATTTTCTAATCTAGCAATAGCAAAGCATTGCCGAGTCTACTGGATTTTTTATAAATTAAAATTTTAAATGAAATAAAATAGTAAGTAGTAAAAAGTCCAATGATGTTCATTTAGTCAATTGATTTTATTTGGAATTTATTATTATTACTATTATTATTTTTTCTGAGAATTATTTTTTTTTTATTGTAAAAGGCTATACTTGAATGTTTCATGGTTGCACTCCATGTTTAGGATTTCAAATCTATTTTTTCTTATTAATATGGGTCCTTAATTATACTCTACACTAATCTAACCCAATTCATCAGGAGTAAATCAGTAATTTATCTTTTTTTTTTTTTTTTTTTTTTTTTTAGTTTCATGAAACATACCGTTATTTTTATATAAATACAAATAATCTAAAAATTGTTGGATGTTGTTTCTAGGTCTGATTTTAAATTTACTCCATGTCTAAGATAAAACTGTATAGAAACAACGAAGTAGTTTTTGTGAAATTGTATGATTTGTAGGTTGTTTTTTTTAATTGCGTAACAAATGTAAAAACTTTATCTCGATTATAATTTTTATTGATTCAAATATTTGAACCTTTATTATGTTTAGGTTGTTTTATATAAAATGTAACGCTCTCTGATGGTATAACTAGGTTTAGCAGGCAACGTAGTATTACTTTATTATACTGCAAATGATATATAAAAATAATAAAGTTGTTTCGTACATAGCAGACTCAATTTTTTATACATCATTCATCATTTTATTTCAACCTCTTTGCTATGTATACTTTCGATAGTCCTCCCGCGGCGCTAGTTAAAATATACAGACTTAACTCAAACTCAAACAACAATAGTTTATAAGGTTTAAGGTAGCAAAACCAAATATTAGACACAAAACCCATAGTGTAAATGACCTTCCAATTCGAATAATTTTTTGTTACTTCACAGATATACAATAGAGTTGGTATTTTTAAGTTTTTCTTTACTCAAAATATAGTATTTCTTTTACACAAAATATTCCAACTAATAAAAAGAACATTAATTTTTATAATATGTTTATTCTCTATCTTTCTCCCGCTCCCTACCCCCCTCTCAATCTCTCTTATATATTGAAGTTATATTTGAATAAAATTAATTTCCTTTTTTATATATACATAATTATTCAAATATTATAGATTATTATCATACTCTCCTTTTACTTTCTCATTACAATTGATGTGTCCTTACATATCGAGGACTTACTCTCTCTGTTAAAGCAACCTGGTCACAAGAGACCTACCGCGGCGCACAGTAAGATGACTAGATAAGATACAGACAGTTGTAATAACTTTTGTTATTTATTATCTGGTCTGTTTTATTTTTTATTATTCCCCATACGTAAAATTGATTTGAAATAACTTGTGGTAGGCTCATTTTTCATTCTTTTTTTTTATCCATCAATATCTTTTTTTCGATATTCTATTATTTTCTAAGACTGACTGGTGAAGTACTATAAAATCCATAAATTTAGAATAATAATGTTGTTTGTAATATTCTTTTTTAACTGTCTTATAAAAAGTAAAATAGCCGGGAAATGGCGAAACCACCATCAGCGTTTATAGAGTGTTCAACATTGAAGGATAGCCGCAGAATACCATAGAATTGCCACAGGATTTATGGCACGAATAGCGGTGAGGAAAGTTAATAAAGTTCACCACGATCTATGTAAACTTACTTTGTAACTTTATATAAAATGAAGAATTAAACATATCTTCCATTATAAAACGAGGGTATATTTAAAAAAAAATTTTTTTCTTAAGTATATTATTATAATAAGGGGCCCTAAACTATATGCTATTGAAGATAATATATGAATAATTCTAAGCCGATACAAAAAAAACAAATTATAATAATGATATATTAAGCATGAATGCCCCAATAGAGGAATCAGTTAATATTATAGACTACTTTTATATATCTTCTATATTTATAGTTTAATATTTTGAAATAGATTTCAGGCAATAGCGCCAAAAAACCTTTTGTGTTTCCTCGATTTTCATAAATGAAATTTTATGCTATGAACGTATGAAAACTTTAATTGAGCGTCTTATTGAAACAAAATGGCGGATGCGACCACTCGAAAATGGTCGAGTTCTTTCTTGGGTTACATTTGACTTTGGTACCAAACCAAAAAGAAAAAAACAAAACAATTAAAGTGTTAGAACAGACTGATTCAAGGCGGCCAAAGATCAACTAGGTCTGTACTGCCAACGGAATAAATAAAATACAACTCTAGCCAGCACGAAATCATTCATGCCGTGGAGCAGACCACAGAAGGAAAAGAGAAAAAACTATGTATATGGTCCTGCATAATATTTTCATTTAAAACGAAAGTGGTCATAGTTCGAGAGAATTGGATAAACGAGATGAGAAAGTTAGAAATGGAAGAATACTCTGGAACCTTTTCGAAAATCTATATCTGTCAGAACTCAGAGTTGGTTCTAGACAGCGTTTGAAGAATTTATTGGTAATTATTAATTTTTGTTTTCATTTGGCGTTACAAATCTTGTAGATTTTTGATTGTCCGAACCTGACTTCTCCACGCCTGCTTATCTTCGGCTACTGCTTTCCACTTTATTACATATAGCTCTTTTATTATTTATTAGGATGCCAGAAACCAGAACAAATTGATTTTTTTATCTATTAATACTTTAAATATACATAGTTAGTTGACTAGATTATTTTTAATTCTATTAATTAAACACATACTTAAACATTTTGGAGTTATGTGCTAGTTAAATTACTAATGACCAAACTTTTTTTCCAGATTTTTCTCGAGAATGTTCTAATACACTTGAAAATTAGTTACTCAAAACTCTAAACCAACTACAGTCCATTTCGTATGCAGACATCTCCGGTCACTAAAATAAAAGTGATAAAAAACAAAACATACAACACTAATGTTAAAATCTCAGAATTAATTAATTGATCAATACAAAAATGTTTTTTAATAATTTTTTTTTGGCTATAGACGTAGATCTTTGGCCCCGCAACCAGCCTTATTTGCGACTGCCTGTCTTGGGCTACTGCTTTCCAGTTTGCTGCAGGCAGCTTTTTCGCATCTATTTTGATTCTGTCGATCCATCTGGTTTTGGCCACCCCCATGGCCTCTGGCCAACTATTGGATGGCTTCGGGCCACATGTCCTACCCATCTTAACCTCCTTGCCTTCATATCAGGATACATTGACTGACCAGTTCTTGCATGCAGCTCACTGTTATTTCTTCTCCTCCATGTGTTAAGGCTGTGATTCTAGATCGCTGCTGTAATTGTACGGAGGTCTTTCCTTTCAAATCTCTCGATTATGCTTTCTAGGGTGCCTGTTAGAGCCCAAGTCTCGCAGCTGTATATCATGGCATTGTACACCCCTAGCTTCAGATTTTAGAGATTTTTCGGGATTTCAGTTTTCTTGACAAGGAGAAGAAGTGAAAAACTATATCCTCATGTTTCATTCCGACGTGCACTCCATTATTTTCGCTTAGTAGTGTCCTTTTAGTCCTTTTTTTCTTGGCCAATCAGCATTGGCGAGAGTCTATCTAACTTCAAAAGTTTCAGATACTTCTTGTATCAGCACTTAGCATTTAGGATCAATTGTTGATGCTTTTGCCAGTCTAACTTCCGGGAGATCTCTAGCTCAGTCAGATCTTCCAAAGACTGTTTCTGTCTACGAAATCATAGGCTACTTTGAAATCGATAAATCGATCTTCCTATCATTTTTCGAATATCTGTTTCAGAACGAAGATCTGGTTTTGCGTGCTCTTTCCACTCCTGAATCCTTTTTGATAGTCGCCTGTCATATTCTCCTACTAGCCAGATATCCAATTTAGAAGGGCATTGGTCATTATATTGTAGACCTCCAGAAAGAATACTATAACTCTGTAATTGCCGCACTCATACCAGGAGCCTTTCTTCAGGAAAGGACAAATTAGGCTTGTTTTCCAGGCCTTTCCTCTGGTATCCTTTCTTCTTCCCTTATTTTCTGGATCAGTTCTAATAACTTGGTTCATAGAGGTTCTCCACCATCTTTTAACGGCTCTGATAGTAGGAAGTTTATTCTTGGGGCCTTCATTCTTTTACGTCTATCGATAGCTATTTCAACGTGAGCATTTCTTTTTTTTTTTACCTCTAGTATGTTGATGTCCTCATCATGATCCATTTACCCATTATCGTTCATGGGATCTCCTATTATTAAATAATTTTGTAGTTATAATAATTGAAATAAAATTTAAAATATGTAGATGATAATTTACGATTGAAATCGTTTTTATTTTATGTGTTCCTCTTTTCAATAACAACAAAAAATTATTGCTAGATAATAACCATTTAATATATAATATATTTAGTGTAAAGGAGCCATACGATAATATAAAAATAGTTGTAATGTGACCGTTGTATTCTTAAAAAAAAAATTATTGTAAATACCAAAATCAAAAATAATAATTACGAAATTTAAAATGTCTTAAAACGTAAGAAAAATTATGGAATTCGAGCAATACCATTTTACTTGGGACATAGTTGATTGTCCTTTTAACACACTAATTTTAAATTTAACGCTGACATATTTGATAAAAATTAAATTTTGTGTTATGTATGCTATAGTTGAACTTAAAAATAGTGAGAAAGTTGAAGACGTGATGGTCGAGTACATTGGGGTGAGGGACCCTGAGTTCTTAGTTTAGAACATTGTAGGTTTGAGTCCCACCATGGTCAGTTAATATTTATTTCGACTCCAGGATATGAATCTTGACATTCCTAAATCCAGGGGCTATATAGGTCTGACTTGGGTCATAAAAAAAAGTTTTACTTGACCTCAATCATGTGTTTATTTAATTTATTAATAGTTCTGTTAAGAACAAAATTAGACTTTCAAAGATTACTTCTCAAGTCACGTCAATACTTCTGTGAATAATTTACAGTTTGGTCGATATGTTTAAAGGTTATATTAAATACGAGTCAAACAAGGTTTTGGATTGTTGAAAAAAAAAATTGTCATTCTTTAAATAGTTGATTTATAAATATAAAATAGTAATATTGTTTGATTTTACTGAATATTTATTAGAGATTTATATCCGCGCTAGTACTGTGTTGCCCTTGGATTCAGACAGAAGAAATCCATAATATTTATGCCTGGAATCATTTTTTATTCTTTTTTTAGATCTAAACTAAAATCTATATAAAGAAAGGATGTGTATATATATCTACCGAGAGCTGGTGGTGGGGATGGTTCAACAACTTATGTAAACGTAACAGTTTATTTTTGCACGATGTTTATTTCAATAGATGACCAATACCCTCGCTCACCCTTGAGGCATTTCCTGGACCGGGATCCTTCGGAATATAAACCGCGTCTTCTGGTATTGTCCCCCGCCAAACTTGCATCATCTAGTTGTCAGGACTGGTTTGGGAGGGCCCATATATCAAAATGTCTAAGCTCATTAACATTGTTTCAAGTCCTCACTACATGATGTCATTGTCGTTAGGTGACCTAATGTTCTGAATCCAATATGTTACTCCTTTCAAAATGCTCGTCATAATGATTGCAATATTCGTTGTGTCATTTTATAACATCCTACATTGCATGTCTAGTAAAATAAGAGTTTAGTCAATCCCATGTGGAAAGATATGTAAAACGAATTATTTTTATTGCGTCCTATTTTATTTAATAGATAATTATTTTAATACCAGATCAGCCTGGTGGGTCTTACATGATTGATATAAACATTACATTTTTTTTTAATAACTGATGATGGGTATAATCTCGTACAAAAGACACCCCTAGCTTTATATAACGTTATAATTTTAAAAAAATAAGATGGAATAGATAGATAAAAATAATGCTTTTCAAGAAAGGAGAAAAGTTATTGCGTCCTCATAAAGTTAGAAAAGCTTTGTAAGTGAAAAATACGTTATCCTTTGAATCGAAAATTTTCTCTCATATTTTACTTTTTAGACATTAAAGGAACAAACTTGACTCTATATATATTTTTAGTCAAATCCAATTTCAACCATAAGCCGTACAACATGATCGTTTCCTCAATGATCCCATATGAAAGATAAAGAATCCCATCCAGTACGTTCATTGACACATAAAAATGAATTTTCCTGGATAAACTTATAATTTGAAAATGACACTATTCTTAAAGGGTATTGGTGTAAAAATATTCTAATATTAATTTTAAGCAAATTTTCTAATTCTCCTTACAGTAACACAAAAATATCTTTTTTGGTAAGGCAGTATTTCAAAAACGGCTCTTCTCGATTTAATTCTTAAACGATTAATCATTAATCTTGAAATAAAGGTTATTATGTATTAAGTCAAGCGGAAAAAAACAATACTCAACACTTGAGATCTACCCAGCAGTCCGTCACACTACTACATAAACTGCTTACAATGTAACTCACACTACAGAACATGGAGTTATATCGGAAGGTTATACATTTATATAAATGTGTTCTTATTTCTCTTGTTTTGTTTCAGAAAAAAATATAATAAAATAAAATATTAAAAAAATTAAATAACAAATAATTTATGTTTCTAATTGACATTGCGAGAAAGCAATACTGATGTAAGTATATACCAGGCTGATTTTATTGTTATTATTTTAATGTATTCAGAACAAGTCAATGAGTATAATAAAAACTAAAATAGTAAAATAAACGTTGTTTTTATATTATTCGACAAGGCACAGCCGGTGTCGGACATTGGAAGTGTCAGACAAATATTTTATCGTGTTTTTGAATATGAATTACGTACATATATTACGCTTGACACAGTCGTTCACATCCCATTAAATAAACTAAAGGATATTTGTCTTACACGTGCCGTATCGAAAATTTTGTAAAGATCTTGACTTAGACTAATGTTGAAAGACGACAGACCGAAAACTATTGCATTAAGCTTAGGCCTCTAAATAAACTTACGACGCAAAGTATTTCTCATTTAAACTTTCTTAACAGGCGATCGAAATTGTCGCTAACTAAAAAACTCCTATGTCAAGAGTTTTTAGTTAGTCGGAATTAGATCTTGTCTAATTAGACCAATATGGACTTGTGGATCTCAACTATAATGTTGAAAAAAAAAATACGACTTTAAAAACCAATTTCAATCAAATGTACTTAGACTTATAGGCGCTGTACCCATTTACAGCAGTGACAAGAAATATTAACAATTAGTAAAGTTACTGGAAAACTCCTAAAGTACCAACAGCCATGAGATCATTGTATAAACCATCAATATAGAATTAGAGGGCTATTGATATCCCAGCCTATATATCTTTTCTTAGTGTTTTGCCAGGATCTATCAATAAACATTTTGATAATATCCTTATTTATCGCTGTCCCTATGAATTCTAAAATATATAAGCTGTGTTTAATTCAGATATTCCCTGGGTTCATTGTGATGTACAATATTGGAGGATATTATCTCAATTAATTATAACTAATTGGTATTGCTGATAAGAATGATGTGGACTGTATTTTTAAGATTTTGAAAAAACTGTTCATTGTAAGAAGGATAAAAAATCTCAATTCTTGATTAATTGATACAAACAAAAAATGATAATATAGAGTTTCGTCCGCAAGTGGGTATAATGTGGTTTAGCTGAGTTAGTATTTAAATTACAATGTGTCGACTGATTTTGAATGGGATAATATAGCACAACAAAAGATATACAATTTTACTTGCTGAAGATGCCTTATAGACTATTGAAGTTTTCTATGAAGC
Source organism: Halyomorpha halys (assembly GCF_000696795.3). Lineage (NCBI taxonomy): Eukaryota > Metazoa > Arthropoda > Insecta > Hemiptera > Pentatomidae > Halyomorpha > Halyomorpha halys. The sequence goes on from NW_027111449.1 coordinate 42,410, forward strand.
TTGTTCTTCTTTCCCATTCTCTCTCATTTTGGCTTCTCCTCTTTCGCCGGAGTAGGGTGTAAAATTACTCACTCATATTCATTTGATTAAACATAAGTTAAAAGAGCTTGCTATAGCTCTGAGGAATTCTGAGCTCAGAGTTTCTGTTCAATGTGGACTTTGTTCACACACTTGGGTACACTACTCCTACTAGTTCATTGATTTTCCAATAGATGGCAGGAATTTGATATCCACTTTAGATGATTAATTAAAATGTTTATTTTTGGGTAATCTTCCTCAAACAATATGTTTCTTTTTTAACTTTTTAATTAACTTACACTAAGTTAATTAGTTCAATTAACACCAACACATTGCTTAGTCTACACTTTTCATGTGCCATATGGAAGCGTTGTGATGATCGTATTCCCTTTACTGTAAAGAAAATTTGGATAAAATTATCATATTTATAGTGCTTTTATATTCGAAAATTTAGTTACGACAGAACTTGCCAGACCATAATTAAATAACTTAACTAGGTAGTACTTTGGTTCATACCAGAATGTTTAGATTTTTATTATTACATATGAGGCTCTGAGTGTTTTACGATTTGGATTTATCCAATCTTGAAAGCCAACGCCTCATATATATATATTTTTAAATTTATTTAAGGAGATTTTTTAAACTAAGGCTTCTTCAGTAAGATAAATATGTATTTTTAGTTACATTAATAATTATACTAGCATGTATATATTTTATTTTACATGTACATATAAAAACTATTTAGTTTAATTTATTTTATTTTTTAAAACTGTTTTAGAGGACATATTGTGAACTAGCAGTCGGGTTTCAACTGGTAAGTGATTTTATGTTCTCACATTATTATATGTGTCATTATGAAGTGTCTGATTTTATATTATTGTTATTATTAATTTTATATCATGTTCCATAATGACTCGATTTATTACAACACTGCTTATCAGTCCTAGTTGGAAGAACGTCGGTAAAGCAAAAGAAACGGTTATTCTGCAGTATTAGTTTAATTCTTATAATAGGTAAAAGTTAAAAAGTGACGCAAAATTTAGTATATATATATGATATATAAATTACTAAATGATAAGTTAAATTTATTAGACTAATTTAAAATAATTTTAAAAAAAAGTCTAAAAAGTGTAAAAATGAGCAAGTTTTTAATAGAAGACACAAAATCAAGTATTTTATTTGGTTTTAGTGAACTTAAGAGTTTTATCTGCAATCTATTTATTTATTATTTACCACCAGTAAATCCAGAGGTAGAGTAGAGCGAAGTTCTGCTGCCATCAGACCAGTTCCATGGGCAATGGTTTGCTCATCAAGCTAAGAAAAATAAGTTCACTTCTCCAGACCATCTGGATTTTTTCTGATAGGTTTAGGTCTGATTCTTGCTCCATTTAGCATTAGGGGGTTTAGTGGGGACTGAAAGGCGAGAATTTTTAAATTAATTTCTTAATTAATTATAAATAATTAAATATCAAACAAGATCGATTCAGTATGTACCTTCATCATAATTTACTTTTACCGTGAAATTTATATAGATTCATTTCGTTGAACTTTTAGAATTATTATATATCTACAGATTATATCTCTAGCAAAAATGTATATATCTATTATATCTATCCTGGTAAATACAATTTTCTCCTTGCATGCAGTACTTTGGTGCATAGCACCAACCTAGTAATGCCTGTGGAGTTTCGGTCGAATAAAATAGTAAAGTTATTGTAGCGAACCTGCTTTCACGAGTATGAAGTTATATGAATTAATATTTTTTGTATTGACTGACTCGTCGTTAGGGGTAGCAGCAGAATTTTAAAAAGCCCCAAATCTTCCGTAATAAAATGGGAAAATCCAACGCAAAAATTATTTTTCAAATCGGACTTTTTGAAATTAGTGGATTCAAGCAAACTCTTCGGCTTTATATATTACCTCTATACATTAGTTGAGTTTATTCTTGCTAAATTTTATAGCTCTGAGGACTATGAGAATCTAGTTAAAATTTAGTAATGATTGGTTCTGTAGATTTAAGGCTATCGGTTACAAATATATGATCTTTATCAATGAAAAAACCTATTTGTATGCATTGGTGATTAAAATGCAAATCTATATAAAATAAATAAATATAAATATTAATATAAATCTATATAAAATAAATAAATATAAATATAAATATAAATCTATATAAAATATTTTTCTAGCCTATTAGATATTGAAATAGTCCCGCGTAAAGCCCTTCTTCACGGACAATAAAGGGGTCATTAGATAAGTAATGAATAGTGTACAGACCGAGAGTCGCCGGAGGCTGGGTATTAAGTACCAATCAGAGTCCATTAGGTTTTTGAACGAGTTCTCAGGAGGAAAATAGAGTGGATAGGAATATAGGGTCCTTCTTTGGTGGTATCGGTTATATTATTATTATTATTATATAATATTAAAGTATTAGTTATGTAGGTGTCTCCTAATATCGGCATTCGATTAATATAATATAGGTTGGTCGGTTGGTTTTGTTTATATATGTAACGGCATTAAATATCGTGGTCATTAATGTTTGCCCCATGGAAAAAATAAAAAAAAAGGATACAAATAATTTTTATCTTAAGATTATTATTATTTTTTTTATTATTATTTAATTATTTTTATCTTATAAAAATAATTTACATCTTAAGAAAAAATGAAATAAAAACATGAATAAATAATTGAGAAATATAATAAATATTTCAATGAGTGATATCTTAACTGTAATGATTCGCCATCTAACGATGATTGTCATTACATTTGCTTGTAAATGTCAAGTTTAACCTAGAGGAACGTCACTGCGTCTATCATATTAATACATATCATATAGCAGCTACAAATCAGTAGATATATAATATGATATACGATCATTTCCTAAGATAATTGATATGCTGGTGGTTCATTCTTTTACAATATGATATCATCATGGGGGCAATTCTTTCGAAATCAAATGTACACAAGTCAATCTTGAATGTCCAATTTTGGACCACTTTTCTTTGGTTGCTATGACTTTTTTTCTAGCGTGGATTTCGTTCTTCTAGGTTTGCTTGTGCAGCTGTTTTCCTACATTTCTTCCCGAAGTACTCGCATGTGATGTAATTATACCAATGTAATGTAGTTGCATAATTTACATATTTTTAATGCAATGCAATCGCATTACTTACAAGTTTTCATATAATGAAATTATATTAATTAAAAATAACAGTATGAACTATCTTGCTGTGGGTCACATTTTCTTCAATGCAGCAATTCCACAGAAAACACTCTTAAAAGTTTATATGTATTTATTCATTAAATGGATAACATTTCAGATCTAGAATTGTCCATTTTTTAATCCTACCTCTAAATTATACATCAGATACTGGTTATGTATATGTATATATAAATCACTATGCTGAAATACAACGTAAAAAAATTTGAATTATTATAAGCAGAGTTATTTTAATTATGACAGTAAACCTATTGATTTGAAAAACTGAAATGCTAATTTTATTGTTTTATCATCGTCTCTCAGGGTTTTTGAAATATTCCGGTTTAAGCCTAAGATATTGAGATGTGATTTGAAATATGAAAATATGGCTAAATGTGAAATCGTTTTACAATATTTAAATTTTGGAGTCGTTTGTTTTATGATGCAATGTATGTTTGTTTTGAAATGTAATATACGTTTTTACATTTGAAATCCAAATTATCAGAAACACTCTCCTTTTTCTCTCGTTTTATTTTAAGCAATTTTGATTTCGTTCATAATAAACTTATACGAAGTGATATTATAGTGCTTAAATAAATTCTTAATTTTAATTACGTAGTATAATGTGCATTTATAACAAAAAAAGTTTTTTTTTCTAGATCCATAATTATGCAAACTGGATTTTATCTTAAATCTGGTTAGTTTTTACATATATTAAATTCTTATAAGTGTAAATTAGGTAATAAACTACCTCCCTTCATTTATTTCTCATGAGTAGTAAAACCAAGAAGTTAGTTCATTAGTCTGTCTTGCTCTCTCATCTCTAATGGTTTTTTTACTACATTTGTCTCTCTGTCTCTCGCCAAAAAAAAAATTCAAATTATGGCCAAAGTTGTTGACTTAAATTCGAGAATATTTGAGTTCCTTGGATTTAAAAAAATATACTGTTTCAACTTTTTAAGTGGCCATGAAATTAACTTGTAAATTTAACTATGTCTTACTCTAAAATATATAGTCATAAATATATTGCTGTATTTTATAAACTGTGGATTTCCACGTTTTGTGCTATTTTAATTATTACTTCCTTGAAAGCTGTGATTCGACGAAGATATAATCCTAGAGAAACTTAAGCTCTGATTCACATTCGTGGATTTCCATGATCGTGAAGAGAGGATGTTAATACAGCTTCCCAGTTATATTTAGGACCATCCAGTGGGCGATTCTGGGTATTAAATTATTTTGTGAATTTCGACTTGTGATTTATTACATAGGCGATTCATTTTATTAATGTCCTAAGCATTTGCCAGAAAAAAAAATTTTTTCCTTCAGTACAACAGAGTCAAAATAAATGATATATTTCTTGAAGAATGTGTGAAAAACAAGATGAATGTATGAAGTCAGGATGGATATGAAAAATGAGAAGATTGTATTTTGAGCAAAGCCGATGTCAGACTGAAGGTTGTTGAATTTTTATAAATTGAATTTTAATTAAGTTTGTGTAAACATTCTTTCGAATATTAATATAAAAGAAAATAATTTTTACTTTCATTTACCTACATGTGTAATATATAATAAGGGACAGTATTGCGATTGTGAAAAATTTAGAACTCGAGATTTTGAAGGAAATACATGTTTTGAGGCCTTTGAAGCCAAAAAACCTATTCTCACTAAATGGTATGTGTGCGTGTGTCTGTGAACAGTTCAGCTCAAAAAACGAAAAATCAAACAAAATTGAAATTAAATAAATATTTAAGGTGGGTATAATATACCGAGAATGTGCCAGCAACATTTTCGCTAAAATCGACTTACCGTAAGTGCCACTTTATCAAATCGATTTTTCACTTTTTTTTTTTAGTTTACCTAAAATGGCTCAAACAATTTTGATTAAGCACAGTGAATCAATGAGAAGTTATGTGATATTTGAATAAAATAGGGTTTCTTATTCTGCTTATTCTTAAATTGTTTATTTTTGTAAACTTCTAATTATTTTTTCGTTTAATTGGTGCTACTACTTATGCAGTAGAACTTCTAAAAATTCTAGTTCAATGGAACGAATGCTAGTTCTTAGTTTGATGAAAACTTATATAAGTCGTGGAATAAAAGGAAGGTGGGCAGTACGCAGAAATAGAAAAAAAATCCACCGCGTGAAATCACTAAAGGTGCAAAATCGAGAAGAATCCCTTCGGTCCAAAGCTACGTGAATTGTGAAGCAATGACTTTTCCGAGAACAAAATGTCTTTAATTTCCTGGATGAATAAAAAGTTTACCTGCTACCGGTAGTGAAGAAGCTTAATTCATTTTTTTTTTTTTTTAAATAAATATCAATTTTCAT
>NW_027111449.1:48155-52482 GCF_000696795.3 Halyomorpha halys
TATATATATATTTCTGAACGTGAAAGAATAAATATCTAACGCATTCTTCTAGTTTAAATGCCACAATTTGTCTTAGCTGATATGGGTTATTTCCTAGCTTTATATGGGTTATTTATTAGCTAGAGTATTTTCACGTGGCTCATTAGTTACTTACGGATCGTTATTGGCTACGCGATGTAAGAAATCTTACAGCTGTGGTCTATTATACAGTCCAAACATTTTTTCTTGTTCTAGCTGCGGACGCCTAGACGCCGCCTTGTAGGACACCCACTTAAAACCATCTCCAAACTTTCACTTGATATGTCAACGGTTATGTTATAATTTTATTATTTATTAACTTTAGCGTTTTCTATAACTTTTATATTTTCATAGAAAATTTTTCATTACAAAACCATTAAAAAGCCTAATTTCAGAAAATATTTTTATCATGAATTGATTTTTTTAAAAAAAATATGTACTTCGTATCTTCTGTTTTTATCTTTATATGAAATTAATAAAATTTATTGTATTGAAACAAGTAGTGAATCCACATGGAAAGAAATGGGAAATAATCATTGATGACAAACAAAAAATACAGGTGAGTTTAAAATATACTTAGATATTTGTACCAACACCCCTGAGAAACTCTGATGAATTAAATATATAATTAAACTTCGTGAATCAATGAATAATTATGTGCTATTTAATACTAAATAGGTTTTATCCTCATTGAAATAGTCTAATAGGGCCTAATTGCAATATTTTCCTCTGAACTACATTAAATTTTGTTTATTTAAAAAAAATAATAATGATCTTTGTTTGCAGTAATAAATAATTAATAAATATAAAATATTACAGAATTTCATAAATAACTAAAGGGGGAAAAAAATAATATAGACATGCTCTCGGAAAAAACTGATCTCTCCCTAGCGTATTTTTTTTACTTCGTTATCTTTTGCTGAACTATTGTATTATTGGCAAGAAATAAGTTAATTTTCACTATGTCCTACCTCTAGACCCCTAAATATATTTTTTTTATTAAGACAAAAAATAGTTTTCTTTTTCTTCAAAATTTTCCCTCATTCTTGTATTAGATTTGTTTTTAAGAATCACAAAAATAGTGATAAATTAACCATAGAGTCCAGTCTATTCAAAACCTGTGGAGTATTAGGGTGGTAAGTGAATGTTGTGTGATACATGCAAACTCAAGATTTTTTAAAAAATTTTCTAAGCTATGTTAATATGTGCTATGGCTTATGTTTTGAAATGAAAATCCTTGAAAATTAAAATATATAGGTTATAAAACTAAATTTCACAAAAATGTTGGTTCCTGGTGGCATAGGTGGGTTCAGTTTGGTGTGATAAACATAAAATGTAATAAACATATCCTTTCCTTGTCATTGGCTAGAAGGACTATTTTCTTTTCTTTCAAGAAAAAAACTCTAAAGAAGCAAAAACATAATATCTAACATACCTATTAAATTAAAATTTATTCTTTAAAATTATTATAAAAAAAGAGACAGTTTACCGATCCCTATCCCAACCTGACACCGGGTCCCGTCTTGTCAAAAATACACATAGTCCAGACTTCAAAAATGTTAGCAGTATTTATGATTGAGTGGACAGTGCTTATTTATTTGTGCAAAAGGTTGTAGCAGAGAAAAAGAATGTTAACTTCATTCATTTCTCTCATTCAATCTTGTATTATTTGTAATAAAATTATACTAACTTTATTCCATAAAATGTTATGAAAATTAAATTTTTACTTTGAGATACAATATTGTTTTATACAAATTTTGATAAAATACATTTATATTTTGATAGGTTAACAATTTTACCTAATTTTTATAATATTTAAAACCATCTTGTAAGACTATTTATACCTAAACAGTTACAATATCGCAGGTAGATGCAGCTACTGGAACATAATCTTTTAAATAAATGTAGCATATTTACGTCCAATTTTTTTCCTTGGCTAATTGGGGTTCACAATTCCTTTGTTATATCGTGGACAGGGTTATATCGCTCTAATTCTAAAACATCCTAATTACATTCTTTCATAAAGTATATTTTTGAGTCAATCCTAAGGTTTAATGTATTTATTATAGGATTGACTATTATAGGATCAAAAAAGTGCATTGATTAGTGAGTTTTTGGAGCAGTTTTTTGACAAATAAAACTACCAATAGGTAATAAGTTTGTAAAACTTCAAGATATAATAATAATTTGTTATATTATTAAGTATTAATTGTTTTTATCATTTATTGGTAACTACTGTTACTTATGACTATAGAGATAGAAAATATTCTATAGAATATACTAGGTTGATTGGAAATAAAGAAGAATAGTAATATCAGTGTATAGTCTACTTAACTAAAAGTGTAACAAGTAGCTGTCTCATCCCTCGATGCTAAAATGTTGTTGGAAGATTTCTCTGAATGTGAGAGAATGTCTCACACAACAGTTTTTGACAGAAAATAGGCAAAATGACTTATGATTTGTTATAATCTGCGACTTCGATTATTTCCTGGTCAATTTCTGGTCTATATGAAATAGCATTACTTTTTTATGACTCTTTGTGATTTATTGTTGTTTAAGACTGTGAAGACAGTAATTAATGAATAGAATAAAGCATAAGTTGATAGAAAACAAGAATCAAAATAAAAAAAGTGGCTTTCTAAACTTTAATTTGCTGCTTGCTGAGTATTTCTTTTAGTAGCCCTTTTTGTACTTAATTTTCAAGTTTGTTCTTAGAATTATACACAGTAAAAATAAATATTATGAAAGAGGTAAAAAAATAAAAATGGCTGTTTATTCAATAATTAATATTTACTGTTAATTTATAATTATTTACAATAGTTTGATATTTTTATCTATAAAATCATATATATTTATTATAACTATACACGCTCAGACTACTTCAAATAATTTTAGGTTTCATTTCACTTCATTATACACTTTACATCCCTGTACACTTCCTAATTACATAACTTTACAAATAATATTGATTTCTATCACAGTATTCAACAGAAAAAAGTTTGATAGAGAAACAGGGCATTTCTTCTCTCCTGCTGCCTTTCACGATCTGTTAATCATGCCATTAATCATAATATTAGCGAGGGCATTTCTTCGCTTCCTCCAGGAACCAACTCCTTGTGCATGATATTGGAGCTGTCTGTACCACCTTTTTGTGGTCTCACCTTCATCAGCCTGAAAAATTTAAATAAATATTAGCTTCAGTTTTAAGAGATTTATTAAATGTGCATAAATTTAAAAATGAATGTTTTTTTATTTTGAGTCAAAATTTATTTCAAAACTCTCTATAACTAAGTTAAAAATGCGGAACAAGTTTCCCTATTATGCTCATAAATGTTGGATCCCTTGTGAAAAAGCATTTTAGATCAACTTTGGCATCGTATACTTTACTATGATATGGTAATAAAGTTTTATTAAACTTTCCAGATCAAGGAATCATTTATTTTTTATTCAAACAGAAGTACATGTTCTTATAATAAAATCAATGGTTTTTATAATTATAACCCCAAATTTATTTTATATTTAAAAATAATAATTAAAAAGAAACAGATTTTTAAAAGTTTATTTCAATCAGTTTGAGGCAATTATTATGTTAAAACTCTTAGTGGATTTTTACATAAAATGCCTGATTTTGGAGAATCCCCAAATTCCCCAACTGGATAAGAATAAGACTATATTTACACATACAACCCATAATATAATGTAAAACTATATTAGCACATATAACTCATTTAACAATATCATAATTTTCATCCTATTTTCTTATAAATTCATATTGTTCTGTTCTTTAGTTCTTTTGTAAAATTAAAAAAAAAACAGAGGTACTGAAGTTTGAAATAATAGGACTCGCATATGTTTGGACTCACTGAAAATCATGATACATTCCATCAAGATATGTGACTTTGATAATCATTAAATAACTATATTTTTCTTGTAATTTAAGATTCATTGAAAACATTAAATATTTAAAACAAAAAAAAAAATTATATAAATTGAAGTCAAATCCAATAGTGAACGGCATCATTAAGAGCATGATACAGTCAGTTCTAGAGTAACAAAAAGTTCTGTTGTTTCACATCTGTTGTAAGTCAAAATCGTTTAAGTTTGAAAACAGTTTAATATCGAAATATTTGTGTAAAAATTTCTCATTTTTTGTTAGATACACAAGTGTGGAATAATGACATAATATATTATAATTGGTCATAAAATACATTAATTTACTTTGTTAGGCACAAGCTACTAGCATAATTGGCTCACAGAATCTATTGCATTATCTGGATTTTAAATAAAATGGATTTAATGTTCTTATTTT
>NW_027111449.1:52532-61129 GCF_000696795.3 Halyomorpha halys
ATATTTCCTTAATATTACAGGTTCTTTACTGGATGAGTTTTCATTAATATAATGAGATATATAATACATTACTTCATGAACCTTTCATCAAGCTTACTTTTCACTTTGTCATATCCACCTAATGTGCACATGCCAGAACATGAGTAACTTCTTCCAAATTAATGATTTATTACATTTTATGACATAATAATCTAGTTAAATAAGTAACATCATAATATCATGAAGCGAACATACCAAATATTTGAGGATCATTCAATTGAATAATTATTTGATCACTCGATAGGTGTTTATTTAAATACATCTTTTATAAGATATGGCCTATAAGAAAATATGTGCTAATGAGTTTTTCTTTCATATTATAAAATAATAATCAGTGAAAAATCTCATAGATTCAAATAGAGAAAAGGTTAATAATCCTTTTATATGAACCATTAATTAAGAAAGCTTGTAAAAAAAAAAATTAATTAGATAATAATAAATAAAATTAAAAATTATAATCTGATTTTTTTTATAACTCTCTACCTTAAATATATAAGAGTCTTTTGTTGGTAGTTCTTGTACTTCAAAATAATCTTCTAAATCCCCTTCTGTACACACGATGCATCTATCGAGAAACAATGGTTCCTGAAAAGTAATAGAAATACAATAAATTATTGTTTTATTATTGCGGTTTAAATTAATATTTAAAAACCTGATGCATATTTTTATCCGGAAATTTTTTCACATGATAATAACAATCTTTCATTATGCATCAATGCAAATTATTGTTTTGGTTGATGTCCTGGCTAAGAAATGGGTTAAAGTTTAAGGTTTTAGGGTGTTGAACACTTAAGAGGTGTGCTGCTTATGACAATTAATCTGTGTAGGAAATAGATAATATTGAAACAGAAAAATATTCAACATAGGTCAATGAATCCTATAATATCCTGCAATATCCTAATGCTGCTACAATGTATAATCCAAAAGGGCTTATAAAATTATTTTGCATCAAAGGAAAGCTGAATAAGCTTATAGCATAACAAGTGGTATAATTAGAAGAAACACTTTCTGAAGTAAGTACTAACTTTGCCACCATTAAAGGGATTAACAGTAAGTGGACAAAAGTATAGTCAGTAAAAGTGATCCTAGATGAACTAAATCTTGATGTTCTCAATGTGGTTCAAATAAAGAATCCAGCTCTTGACAGTCATTTAGGTTACCACTACATGTTTATAAGGGTTCCAATTGAGTATGATGGGCCAGCACCCCATAAGAAGGGAAAAAATGACTTATTTACTACCACTTGACCAAACCAAAAAATATATAAACATCTCTTGAGGTTTCTTGATTATATAAATGACAAAGCTAGACATTTCTGTTGGAGAAAGACTAACCAGAAGAAAACACTAAAGTATCTGTCAAAATTTAACATTAAACATAATCTCCATTATGAAAGGGGTATATTTACCAATTAATGACTTTAAAATAATTTCAATAAATGTAAAGTGCAATATAAATTAATTTTTACTATTTGTGATATATTTAAAAAAAATATTGAGATTTACAACTGTATTAAATACAACAAGTAAATGAAGTAACAAATATATGCTTGTAAATAATGATATAACATGACACAAACTTGTATGAAAAAACTGCTCATTGGTAGTATAATTATTATTTATGACATTATTTTTTTTCTTATTTTACTATTGACAATATTACAATTGTATAATAAGATACCATAATAAGTTACATTAGTGACCTACCCTGAGCAAGGAATATCTCCCTCCTTTTTCTTTCATTAGTACTAAAGTTGCATCTCTGATTCCATTTTGTCTTGGAAATACAAGAGGGTCATCTGTATCTGGTTGGTAGTCATCTGTTGGCTGTAAACAAATTTTTAATACTAATAAAATTCAAATGAACATATTTTAAAATAAATATTGAAAATATTTTTTCTTGAAGGATGTTTCTAGCACTCGTATTTGTAATTCCGCAATATTCAGAACATTTATTTATTTATTTTTTTTTTGTTTTCTCCCACTTATATAGTCTCCCACTTATATAGGAATGTGTTCCCAGGCCCTCCACAAAATAAATATTTTGTGAACTAAGCACTCTGGAACCCAAACGTTCTCCAACATCATGCCCTTATATATGTATTTGTATTTAAAGCATTGTTTATATTTTCCTTTCTTACCAATATTTATTATTATTTTTATAATTGGAATTAATTATAATATGGAATTGTAAAAGTCTATAAAACCAATCTTAGTAACAAATCACAAAATTATAAAAATTGTTCAGAACTTTTACAAATACAGTAAATTTTCTCTTAACTAGCATTCAGCTAATTGGTGATGTACTTTCTTAGCAAAACTAGAAAATTCTTTCAGCATATGATTTTAACAGTTAAATTAATGTTTAATGTTTATTGACCCAGTGGTGATTAAATATTGGAATCTGATATGAATATAGTGGCATCAAAAGTGGTTCAAGCCAATGGTTGGAATTATTAGAGAAAGAAGTAATGAAATTTCCAAAAATCTCTTCTTTCAGTGTGTTAGATGAGTTGCTCTCTACTTTTTTTTTTTTCCTGCTCTTTTAAACATCGACTTAAGGTCGCATTCTTCTCTAACTGTATTTTACAGACAGAGTACAAACTTAACTAATATTGATATAGATGTATGACTAATATATGGTTTATCATCCATTCCCTCGTAATACCCTCCATCACCTGTATATTTTTATATTAGAACTTTAGATGTTTTCATTATTCCTTATTACAAAATTGGCAATTTTTCATGTATATATTTAGTGTTAAGATGGATATAATTAAGTATGTCCTTTATATATTTTTTATTTGACATAATTTCTCCATTCCATGAGTTATATAATTTTTCTTTCTTAAAAAAAAATATAATTATTTTGGATTTATGAATATATTTTTGTGGTTAATTAATTTATTTTTTGGGGGGGGTATTTCCTTTTATCCATTACAACCTACCTGCACTAGAATCAAATAAGAGTTACAGTACAAATTGTTGTTTTAAATCAATATATAACCATTAAAAACATAAAGTTTTTAATGTTGTTAATATTATAACAACATACCTTTCCTAGGGTAACAAGCAATGCGTTAACAGGGGTCAGTTTTATGGTGGCTCTTCTCTTCCAATTCCCATCTGTAGGTTGTGTATAGAGCAGCTTGCCTTCCATTGCAAATCTAACTTCCTCATGTGTCCATTCCAGAACATCCACCGCAATCTGAATTGAAATCATAAATTCCGTAAAAAAAAAATAAAAAATATGCATTTTAGACATTTTTTAATTTAGACTCTAAACCATATCAATATAACTTACTAGAGTGTTATTGAAATCAACATTATTTGGATCCATGAAAGAATCTTAAATTAATAAATAACTAATATGAAGTCTGAATGGGCAAAAATTTGGCAAGATCAATAAATTATTCTTTTTAACACTAAAATGACTTCTTTGTGTACTTAAACTAATAAATAGTCTCTGCTCTTTGGTTGTTGTTGATTAATAAATAACTATTGTTAGTTTTATACATTAATAAACTATTTTTGGTAATTGGAATTATCCTTTGATATAATAATCTGGGTACCGAACCAAATTAAAATTGAAGCTATTTATATATAGTTTTAATATGAAATTAAGTATTACTTTTATTACAAAAGGTTAAAAATTATTGGATTTCGCTATTGATATTTTACATAGTAATTGCACATAAATACATTGCAATTATTTTATGTTCAGATGGTATATATATGCCTCGCGTCATAATCTCTTAACTGATTAGTAGATCTGAAGCTTAAAAATATACATAAGTTGAAAGTTAAAATAATCTATTTCTACCAATTTTTAAGCCACAGTTACAACATCTAATTATATATACTAAGTAATAGAATCAATCGGTAATGCATGATTTAATAAACGCATAGTCAGTTTTGCTTATGTTTTTTATTATGATGATAACTCCTTAGCCTTTTTTCCATTTCAAGGGTAATAATCACTTATCAAATAAGGGTGCCCTTACATATCTGTCAATCTGACAAAAAACTGGTCTTGAAATTGTGTTAATTCTTGAATCAAATAAACATGAAACAGGTTTATTCTGAGATCAATGTGTTTTGAATGCATTGTTTATTCTGAGAGAATACATTTGAATTTTCTTATTTATAAAATAGTTATGTCCTCTCATAGGACAGGTCAAATTAACAGCAAGGCTTTTATACAATTGGTATACACTATTTCAATCTAAAAAAAAGAAAATTTAACATTTATTAAAAATTTTGATATTACCTTCCTGAGTTTGATGTTGGTCATGTCAGTTTCTTCATTACCTCTTCTCCCGTTTGTTATCGATATTCTCCTCCATAATTTATTTGTGCTAATATCTTTTGCTAACTGTAATTAAAGGAAAATTAGTATGGATACTTATAAATATCCTATATATAAGTAGTTACAATATACATATTCCATTCAGATAAATGGAGTCTATAGATTTCTGTCTATTTATTTTTCCAATCTTATCATTAAATCTGTCACTCAAGATTCTCAGTCTTACCATAAAACTGTATAGCTACTGTTTTTGTAAATAAATATGGTCATAACATTTTTTTTTTTCCCTAGTGTCTTATAATATAATAATGGGAAATTGTCTTATACCACTGATAAAGCACTCTAATAGTTCAATAAAATGAGTTAATGTTATTGGTCTTTAAACATTTTACTCATAAAGAAATGAATTATAATAAAAAAAAAAATTAAATTGAAATTACTAAGAAAAATGTTGGAAAGTTATAAGTCAGCCAAACGAATTGGGTAGACCAACCAATTACAGATCAGATTCCTCATCCAGGTGATGAGGAAATTGTAGTAAACACTGAACTACTTAAATCACTAAAATCCATCGTAATTATTGTACATAAAATTAAACCGTTAAAAAGGTATGGAGATCCCTTGGGTATTGTTAAAGTCCACATTATGATATCTTGAAAAGATTCTTCCTCAGCCAGTTAGAAGTGCATAGGGTGTTAAAACTCAATAAAAAAAAGAACATTATTATATTTAAACCAAAACCCAGTACCAATTATTCAAGTTATTCTTATTTGGAAATAATATTGTTTTTTAATTTGAACATTGATTACATGATTAGGTATAATGGGCTCGAAATTAATATTATTGAATAAATGTGATCCAGTTAACTTCATAGCCCCAACAATGTTGTGGCCATGAGAGGTCCTTTAGCCTACTGGAGGTAACTTACACCGACCAGGAATTAGAGTGATGATCCTATCCCTACCCTTTTGATCTTTCAGAATGTTAATAGCCGTCCAGAGGTTTTGTCTATGGACAGTCTGTTTTAGAGTAAGAAAGTTAGATTATCATGCTGACCCTGAAGAGCTATAATCTGTGGTTCTAGAACATTTTGTCACTTTCCTAGAACTTGAGTGAGAAACTAAGAAAGTCACTACTACTAAATTGGCCTGAAGGGACTAGTTATTGAGCCGGTGGATAGTCCGTCAATGCACGAAAGAAACCATTGTTTATTGAAATATGGGTGAATTGGTTACCCCTTCTGGACTATTTCTGCATCCGCAAGAAATTATATCTGTAAGAAGACAATATTGAGCAACCAAAGATCTTCAGTGTCTATAGTGTCAACCGAAAAAAATGAAATAAATACAATAAAATTTTATAGTGTATGGTAATTCCTAATAATGTTGGTACGATGTTCCTTAATATTAACACACACACAAAAAAAATAACCTCTATTTCTGTAGTTTTTAGCCAAAAACCTTGTAAGTTTATAAGTGAGATTAAAAATTTTGATTCAAAGATGAAATAGATGAAATACTCTACAGTGCATCTAATTTAAAATAAAAAAATAGATAAAATAAAAATGATAAAATTAATATTTACTTTATTTTTATGTAAGTAGGTAGCAAAGTTTTTATTATTCATCCATATAAAATGCTCTATTTTATGAAGTGAGGAACAAATTAAGCAATATTTTTGTTGGGTTATTGTGTGAATAAAATAAGAAGTAATAATGCTACACTTAATAATTTTAAAAACTAAAGATAAATAATTGTTATTTGAAATAAACGAATAAATATGCAAAATTGTGAACAGTGATTAAAACTTTAATAACATGAAGTCATATTATTTCAAAATTTAATATCTTCATTATTTCACCTGATTATATATGTGCCATAGGTTTAATGTTGAATACTGTTAAAGATAGGTAAATAGAACACAATTATGAATAATAAATAAGAATACATTAGGTATGAATCATCTAACATAATGTCAAAAGTTTTAAACTGAAGAAAACGGTTCAGTTTGAGCTCAAGTAGGTGGCTCGTGCATCAGTAAGTACTTATTTGTGAAGTCAGTGAAGAACCAAAGTGTTGTCGATATGTCATAGTCTTAAAGCTATCTTGTCATCTGCTGTTGGTGGTATATCACGCTAACATCTGTAATATATACAGTCAAATACATTAATATTAGTTAGTCAAGCATAGTGTTTCAACTCTAACTTGGTCAAGCTTAATCTTGAAACTTGGTTGGTCAAAATACTGTAAATTTTGCTTAAAGTCATCTGATTAGTTTGGAAATTTATTTTTTATAAATATTTTTTTCTGTCTACTCTCATGTAAAACTAAGTGAATTATTTGTTGTATTTTGAATAAAGAAACCTTAGGATTATCAATCTGAAAAATATTGATTAAAAATATTTGACATATCCTCACATAATTAATGTGTTCGAGGTGAAGTTCTATATTATGTTGTGCTTCCTTAATTGCTTCTTTACCAATTATGTGCGTTGGAGTCACTTTGTACAAACGGGAGAGAAGAAGAGGGTATTTAGTTATCCTTTGCACAGGAACCTGCAATTTAGATACAATATTGTTCAAACATCTTTTCTATTGTAGATAAAATTGTTGTAGAAAACCAAGGGCATAAGAAAATAACACTGTCCCTAAGGTGACTGTAATTTTTATCTAATCTTTATACTACTAGTTTACATAATGTGACTGGGGTTTCTTTGCTTTAGATATAAATTTAGTGATGAATATTCTTACGCATTGATATGGAAATAAATAAAATATTATTAAAGATTTAAGATAAGTGAAAAAATATTTTTATTTTGAGTTGATTCTAATCAATAATAGAGTAAAAGCAAACAAGAACAGAAATCAAGAAGAAGAGAATGAAAAATATTGGAAAGTTGAATCCAAGAGGCCTTTGAATGGGGGGGGGGGAGGAGGACAGATGGTTCAGGAGAGAAATTCCTGGATCAAAATCTGCCTTAGGAATCCTCGCACTTCTAAGCACTAGAAGAAAAGGAGGTTAAATGAATGTTTAAATGATGAAGAATGGTTGGGATTTAGGTAAAAGTTGGATGGATAGTAACACTTGTTGTTGATTTGTTAGCTTTGGATCGATACATTAAAAATTATGCAAGATGATAGTGAAAACAGTACGTTTGAGAGGTAATGGGCAATGAAGTATTGTTGATATAAGTAGTAAAATATTCATTTAAAATTAGTGAAATAGTAAGAGATATAGGCATCATTGGGTGTCAGTAAAATAAAGCTAACAGTGTATGGGCCTCTTCCACCTAGCATCCAATAAATCAGATTAATATTCAGGCGGAATACAGTTGTATTATTTATAATTTTCACAAATAAAGTGTTTTTATTTTATGTTACAATAATTCTTTATTCCATATCTCCTGGGATAAACAAAACCTAATAAATCCTCTTTTATATGTTGACAGGTGATATAATGAGACATATCATCATATAAAAGATATCTCACAATCTTACGTTCACTTTCGTAGGTCAGTTGCTATTTCTTTATTCAACTACCTACTCAGTTATCCACACAAGGCTGATTGGACCCTGTTCCTGATCCTAACCATTAAGATAAAAATGCTCGGGGTCACATGTATCAATCCATGGTTCATAGGCAGCGACACTACCTACTACACTGCAGAGACAGATATAATTAAAATTCATGCACATATATTCTATGAAGTCTTCAACTTTAATCTAATGTATATAATATGAACACTTATATTCTCAGAGATGACATAATATGATTTTTAAATAAATTTTATTGTATGAATTTTATCGTATTTTTCATTATATTTGGTACAAAAACTATCAAGTTTTGTAATCCTATTCATAGTATAGAATTCCGTATGTAATTTATTAATTTAGGAAAATTTGTGGTAAAGCTGTTTGTTTGAACAAAATGTTTCAACAATAAATGTCAAAAAAATATTAAATTTTCATTTATTCATAGAAAAATTAGACAATCAGGTCAATGTCATAGAAAAATATCATAGAATAAGTCAATTGGCAGATCGGTAAACTTAATAATTCATTTCTTTTTAAAACAATTTTGATCTCTCTTCTCTCAACTTTATTCTTTTTTAACATCCGACGTTTCGACCTCTCAGGTCATTCTCAAGGATTCCTTATTCTGTCTTCATTCCTTTTTTTCCTTAAAATTCATTAATGCCGGCTAATTGCCTTTGTCCCAATAATTTCTTCTATTAAATTATTTCCTAAATT
>NW_027111449.1:66244-88118 GCF_000696795.3 Halyomorpha halys
TATTGCTTTGAGGCCTCAGCTTCTGTACCGACATTCCAATCCGATGTGTAATCTTAAGTGGTGTCACATGGTAAGTCACAATATTCCTTCCACGTGATCGCTTGTTATCTTTGACATTCACTACACCATTTGAGGGTTGCCGCTACCTTAACAGGCCAACAAGTTTCAATGACCTTCATAATTTAAGGATTAATTGAACCTTTATATATAATAAGGAAACATTTTTTGTGAAATTGTGTTTCATAAGCCATATGCATAATTCTTATTTCTTAACATAAAACTAAGGCACAGATAGTATTTCTCTATATAACAATACATTAAGCTACGGATTTTTGTTGTGAAATAATTAAAATAAAAACATTATTAATAATAAGATGAAATTGACTTATATAAATATGATAATTAATTTAAAATGCTATATTTTTCTGGCTTTTGTGGTAAATGGTGGTGAAGTGGTATAATATGGAGTTAGTCACAAACCGTAGCTTTTTTAACTTTAAAGAAAAAAAATAATATTAATTTGTATTCATTTTAAATTTAATATACGAATATATTCAGGCCATCTTTGCCAAAGCTCGAAAATTCTGGCCTTTCCCTAAAAACTTAATGTAATGCAGCTTGAATTGATGTGTTCATTAAAGCTCGCCAATTTAAACACCATCTAAATCAGGGTTATTTAAAAAAAAAGCTTTTGCCAAGTATATAGCTCAGTATGGTTTCTACATCATTTCTCCTTGATTGGGAGGTACAAAATTTACTATATTTCATGATATAGGAATACATTTTATTAGTCATATATTTTTTTTTTAAATTTGATTGCTGCAAGAGAATAAAATTACTGTAGTAGCCGTGTTTGAAATTAGCGTGTCGAGAAAAATACTTTTCCTGATGCTGAAGCGAAAATAGTGAATAGTATTTGATGAAATTTTTACTATTCCATGTTAACACTTATCCTTTAATTAGCCAATTAGTTTTCCTCTTAATTTTAACTCTTTTTCGAAATATAGATGTGCCAAGAAAAATACGTTTACTCGTATGCATGAGCGAAAGTAGTAGATGGAATCCCATGAAATCTACATGGGACCAACTGGATACCAATCCGCGCAATCTCATGTCATCACAATCGAATTGACTGTTCAATCAATTGTGCCCGAAAACAAATTTGACTACAAACCAGATAGGAACGGAACCAAATTTGTCCCTGAACATAAAATGTGAATGAAACTTTTTAATTCTGAGGATATATATTTTTTTCCATTTCCTGCTGGAAACTATCCTAACCATTAGGAGCAAAAAATGTGTTCTTTTAAAATCATTTGAGAAAAAAAAAAAAAAAATAATTGCTCGGTAGCTATTCGCCATAAGAAGAGCAATCAACATGAGAGCGTTCGTGCCGCAAGGACTCGCTTTGTAGGAGGGAAGGTTAGTCCCGTTAGTCGAGCGTTACATAATGTATATGTTTATGTAGATCCGCTTCACATGTCTCAGCTGTGGTAATATTAGCTCACATTATCTTCTTCTTCTGTTCTATGAGATAGCAAATCGATAAAATATTCTACTTTTTGCATGTGAAGACCACAGAGGAAAAAACGAGGCATTTCACATTCTATTGAATGTTCAGGGGAACAAAGATTATCTTGGTTTCCTTCAGAACTCTTTAAAACCAAAATGAAAAGAAATTAAAGATGCCTACTCTTTATGCAATGTAGAATCCAGTACGATAAAATAATAAGAGAAAATAATGCGATAAAATGGAATAGATTTTCGAAGATAACAGGGGGGAAACGATGTATCTTTGCTTTTTCGAGTCTAAGATTAGGTACCATAGTTACTAATTATTGAAGTCAAACGAGACTTTAACCTCAAAAGGATAATTTATTAGCTACATTACCTCTGGTTAACTCGTTTTTCGCCTTTACGCGTTCTCTTGCACTTTTTCCAAAAGCGATTTTAATCTATTTAACACTATTTTTCTATTACTTTTTTAACAACCATCCTAAGATCAGAAACCGTTTTAACACATTTTTGCAAAAAATATCGATTTACCCCGTTCTTATCCCGTAGTATTTGTGCGTCAAGTCTTTACTTTTAGCTTTAATAACCAGCATATTAAATGTGACTATTAAGGGGTTGTAGTGTACTTTGATGAAGTCCATCGAAATTTAAAAACATAACTTTTACTGCTAGTTAGATGCCGGTTAATCACATAACTTTTTGGTCTGGTTTAATAGAGATTTTATCATATTATGTTTATTTCACTACCCTAAAATCTATCATAAACCGTATAACCAAACATACACTTCTCTTTTTCCTCAGTAAACAAGGGGCCAACCTGTTGGAAACATTGAAAATATTTGTACGGCTGGGGAAAATTCGAGAATTGGCTATTAATTTTGCAAAATATCATCACTAGTTTTAAACTTTAATGTCTTGCTTTAATTTTCACAAACTGTGGAATGGATGTATTTGGCAGTTAAAGAATGAAAGAGCTTTATAGAAAGGAATTTTAACAGAAACCGATATGTACATTAGCCCACTTAGGGAGACAATTTTATCTTTGACAATGACACTTAAAAATGTTAACCCAACTTTTGTTGCAATAAATATATAATATGTTTAATATCGGAGTTTTTTTTAAAACGTTACAAATACTTCAATAATTAAATTAACGGTTTTCAAAATTGATATTTTTTATCAGACAGGATGATGTTGAGAAAATAAAACACAATGGCCGATGTCGGCAGTTTGATTATTCCAGCTAACGGACAACCGCTAGGGTTCAGTCTTGCGTAAGTGCGGTGTCATCCTGCCTATCGTGGTTCAATCCCCATCAGCACCTTTTTTATATCTGTCCTGTAATTATAACTGATTAATATATTTGTGGTTTAAAATTAGGTGTAACAGAAAATTTAGTACAGAAGTTAGTTCCCTTATATAGTCTTTCATTTACTTAATTATCTTTCAATTTCGTGAGTACTAGTTTGAGTTAAATTAATAAAATCTGCCAAATTATAAGACTATTTATGGATAAAAGAAGAACTAAAGAAAAAAAAAGGATCTGATTAACGTTTTTCCTATCCTAATCATAATTGATAATGATCAAACTCTAAGCACTCATTAATTTAGGTGGGTCCAGACTTAGTGGGACACTTAGCATTCTTAGTTTGTCGCTGAGTTACTGGAGAGCTTAAGAAATAATAAATATCCTGGTGAGAAAAGAAAGAATCCATAGCGAATTCAAAAGTATCTTGAGATTTAATCTGATGATATCAAAAATTAGAATGATAAAATGATTTATAATGATAAAAAATATAGCCTTAAATTGTATGTAATGAAAGTTTGAAAATGGTCCAAAATAAAAGTTCGATACACTACTAAAGAAATATATTTGAATAAAAAGTTATTAAACCTGGGCCTATGGTTTTTCCCTATTTATTCCATCTATTGAGATAAATATTATGATATTGAGAATTTCCCACTAATTAGTTATTTTTAATTAACAATTTACAATTGTTTTTAGTAAGTTATTTTGTTTCGTTTGCATGACCCCCCTCACTCCTTTCCCTTACTTCTGCTCCTTCAAAGTTATTTAGAAAGATTCAAATAGTTCATAATTAGTAATCTTACTATTTAATGGAAAGGCAGGAGGAGAAGGGTTATGAATTTGCTAAAATGAGAGCTGAATGATTCTGAATTATTATTATTTTTTTTTGTTAATATAATTTAATATTTCTGAATAAAGCGATTTTATTTAACTAACCAAGCTCACTGATATTTTCAATTACGATACTGATGAATGATACTGAAAAGCCTTTCATACTCGAATAAAAAGTGCCTGGTTGAATGGCATTCTTGAAATGGTTAAGATACAGCCGCTGTTTTCTAATTAACTAGTGAGACTATACTTTTCTGACAATATGCATGGATTGATAGAATTGATTTACAAATATTTGAATCAGTCCGAAATTCTTCTGTTGAAAATACAACGAATTTACGTTTAAAAAATATTATTATCTTTCCTTAAGATTGAGAGTCGCTGATCCTAAACCATTTTAAGATCATACCACTAGACAATCTGAAAGGATCAGCAGACAGATAGCTTGATAGCTTGCTATAGTTACAACACACTACAGACTGTTCGAAAACTATCATATCTGATCTGTACGTAACTACCCCCCTCACCTTTACAAGAGCACACACGCGGATGATGTGAGAAGTGAAAACACAAACCCTGCCTCTTCCATAACATACTCGCATCACGTTCTCCTCCAGGAGTTCTCTGTTCTATTTCCTCACTCTAGATAACATCTACCAGATATCCTTCGAACTCTGCCGATCTAAGATGAAAGCAGGGTGTGGCAGCTACAGACACTCACTTCAGGATAAAATATGCTCTATTAAGGGCGCTTTCTTCGGTGCAGTGGTGAGGTGAAACCAAGAGGGGTCGAAGGTTAGCTGTTGCTCCCGGCAGTCAGTGGCGAAACCTTCCAATTCTCTCAAGTCCAAAGATCAAATTTATTAGTGTAATTAATTATTTTACGTAGCTTTTTATTTTCTATATACCAATATATGCCTTTGCAAGTTTACGGAAGCATTTTAAATCTTTTTTGCTTTCACTTATATAAATATGGAATATAAATATAAAAATG
This sequence comes from Halyomorpha halys, assembly GCF_000696795.3. Classification (NCBI taxonomy): domain Eukaryota; kingdom Metazoa; phylum Arthropoda; class Insecta; order Hemiptera; family Pentatomidae; genus Halyomorpha; species Halyomorpha halys. The sequence goes on from NW_027111449.1 coordinate 70,894, forward strand.
CAATATATATAAATTAGGATTAAAATTTTCAACGGAAATATACGTTTCTATTCAATAGCCATATTTTACTTTCACATACAATACATGAAACATATTGTAGTATTTAATGAAAAAGAAATAGCTGACTTGAAAAATACAAGACTAGTTTCATTTCAAAGTAGAATGCTAAGTGAAAGGTGTGTGATGCGCACACCGCACTAGATTTTTTGTTATATCTACAATGATATTGTAATCCTCAATCAATTGCAGCATTATTAGAATCATATGAATACTCCAATGAAGGTATATCTTTGAACATACACAACGAGTGCTTAAAATGCGAAATTATTAAAAGCTTACTACAACTATATTCGGGGCGGTATCTTTCTCCGCCATCACATCATCATTTTCTCTGATTTTATAAATTAAAATTACAAATAAACTGGGACATAAAAACCTGAATACTAAATCCCCAAAACTAATTTCTGATTTACAAATAGTTATAAACATGTAGTAAGTATGCTATCCAGAAAAAAAAAAAATAATAGAAATTGCTATATATGTCTTCAATGCTCTGCACTAAAAAATACAGAAAGGTTTCTTAATCGAATTATTTCCACTCATCAACTGCTAATCTATTGATCTGAAATTTGAAAGGGAGTGATATAATGGAGATAAGGGAGGTATGCGTCCGGAACGGGAAAAAAAAATACTGCACACAATAGTGATATTTCTAAGCAATATTTTTAAACGGAGCTATAATATTTAGGGAGGGCGAGAAAAGATGTATGTCAGAAAATGCGATACGAAAATGTATAATTTTTTTTTTTCATACCCTCTTGTAATGATGTTAGTGGGTATTTAGTACGTACATATATGAGGTATGCTATATGTATAGCTGGGTGTTAAGGATACCTTGGATTGCCTTTTGGCATTATAAGGTTAGGTGAAGGTTCCAATGAAGGTTGTAACTTTGTTGGCTTACGCTAGTGTATTATTGGAACGGGGAGGGGCCGTTCCGCTGGTTGCGAAAATGTATAATATTTATGCATGAATTATATATTATATATGAGTTAATAATTTTGAAATCGAGAGGGAATTCCACCAAAAGCAATTATTTTACAGTGTAGATGACAGAAACTATATAGAGAGGTCTAAAGAAATAATCTAGTTTAAGTCAGAATTTTAAAATGTTCTATAGCAAATAAATAATTAAATTATTTCGGAAGTTTCTTACTTATACTTGTTATATGTATGACTTATAATGTATGACAACAAAAGACAGCCTATGCATTAGGTTTAAATGCAAACGGATTTGAAATGTATGTTTACGGATCAAATAAATCCTCATAATACATTTAATCATAATTTTTATTTTTTTATATTTTAGTAATATTTAAAATGCTATTTTATAGTCTAATATTGTATTTAACCTCCGTAATTATTATATATTTATTTCATTTTTTTAGGTTCATGATTTCACAGTATGGACGTTATTCTCTAATATATTTTACATTCTTAAATTCTTTCCATTAGTTCAGCACGTAAGTTTTTTAGCTAATTTTAATTTCAGTTTTCGGGACCAGATAGAATTCTTCCAAGAAGGGTCTGTGAGACCGAATCCGTATTTAGAAAACGGCGGGACTATTATTAGCGTGCAACTGACTAAATTAAGATAGTACAACTACAGACAGTGCAAAGAGTATTCTTCATGCATACCAATTCTCTTCACACTCTAATTCATCCTAGCCTTTGTACTCTGATTACGAAATGAATCGGATATGTGTTGTGAAAGTAAAGTGGGATTGTTGTAGAACATTGCTTTGCAGGTTCTATTCCAGTTCTTTGAATAACGCTTGAGCTCTGAACAGAATACATAAAAGTGGGAAACTAACTAAAAAGCCACCTTAATTTTAATTATTATCATATATATACAAAAGGTCGTAAGGCATGGTAACTGATTTTTTTTACGAATCCAAGTTTTTGTCTACATCTGCTTTGTAAAATCTTATTTCATAAATTGCTGATAGAATCTTTACAATTTTTTTTAAGAGAATAATGTCGGCATTAAGCTGGAGTAACTGACTCTTAATTTAACTCAAAGGATTGTAAATAACAAACATTTTAACATTATAAAAGTTTTTGTCAATTACCATGTTTCACTACCGTACGACTAATCTTGTAGACTAAAATATACATATGAGCTTATATATTTTAATCTACAGGATTAGCGGGATTTTCGTCAGGCCAGATCAACGGATTTCTAGCCTGCTATTCCTCACTAATGAATAGGATATGTCCCAGATTTTATTTTAAAATCCACCTTGGTCCCAAGATTAAAAATTATTATATTAAATGTTAGTCTACCCAAGAACTCTTGAACCGTTTATTATGTTTGACGAGTATATATTAAAATCTGATTTAAACACTGGTTTTGTTTTAAATTTGCTCATTAATCTTTATAATACGGCTGGTCTTCCGGATGGTAGAATGAATGGAACCATTAAGAAAAGAATAGCTCTGCACTTTGGACTTGTTTACCAAGATCCAAACACGGCCGACCCTAACAATCTAGTTCAACTGCGCTGAGACAATCGCTCCAATTAGCAGCACAAATGGTGGCTGGATCAGATTGTTGTGGTAGTTCCTTCGTCACGGCATCTTACACGGAAGCTAAGTTACGAAAGTGCTAACCACACCTGGGCAGAACACTTATTGCTAAATGTAGTGTAAGTAAGAGGGTGATTGGAACTAAACCACTTTACTTAAAAGGAGATATTGATGATGGTAGAAAATATATTTTGACTTTTCCTTAATAATATTATGTGTCGTATAGCTTCAAAAATAATTTATTATGGTGCGGTTTTGAAAGTAAGAATGTTTATTTATACTACTTAAGACTGCAGAATTTTGTTAAAATTACACATAAAATATTAGTGTTTAGCTATGCTGATGATTTGGTACTGTTAGGTGATGACGAAGTAACTATAAAACTAAATACAACTACTTTGATAAAAGCTAGTAAGGAAATAGGTCTTGAAATAAACAAGGATAGAATAATATATACGGATAGCAGTAAAAACGACAAAATTGTCGGCGATATAAATATACGACATGTGTATGGACAGGTAGAGAGGTTCAAGTATTTATCATCTATACTAATTAAAGAAAACGAAATAGATGAGGAAATTAAAGCAAAGTCAAATGAGGAAATGTTTGTTATTTTTCAATTTCGAAATAACTTTACTCGTGCCTTACGAACAGAAACATCAAAGTAAGAATTTACAAAATTATTATCATTCTTACGGTTTTATACGGATATGAAACGTGGTCTCTCGTAATTAGGGAAGAATAGCGCCATGAGGCTTTTGAAAATAAAGTTTTACGTAAAGTATTCGACACACAGATGGATGAGTTAACCGTAGAATTCAGGAGGCTAAATGGACTTGATAGGCCGTAGGGTTTAGTAACGAACGTATTCCTAAAAAGTCCATAAACACTGATCTAACGGATGGAGGGTAGGCCGAAACGTAGATGGGAGGAATTCGTCAAGACTGATCTTGTAGATTTGGTTTTGGACTGTCGTCATTGGGGAGCGAATGGTGGTATCGGGTTCTTTTAGCCTTTTATTTTTAGTTTTCTTCAAACTTATTAAACTCCTTGTTTAAGTTAGAACGATTTGTTAAATTTCTTCTGTTTAGATTTTAAATCACATTGTCGTATATATTTCTGTGAGTACAATAACTCTTTTATTTATTGCAAGCGCCTTGAAGGAGGAATCCTTGTAAGGATGCAATCCTATCCCAACCGAAGGCATTCCAGTTGCTTCTGGACCTTCCTTTCTCTTCATGACTCAGAGGGCATATACTATGAAAACAGTTTTTTCACTACTGAATGATTGTTCTTTTCTTATTATGTTGGTTATCTCTTCACTTCCTTTTATTATTTTACATCAATGTTTCAGGACTGTTCTCTGCTCACCAGGATCATTAGAAATAAAACTAGATAACCATTTGTTTATCATAACTATCATTCACTATCATAACAGCTTGGACTCCTAATAAAACAATAGTAACATAGGAGAGGTAAAGTTTAAAGAGATTGAATTTTATAGAGACATAAGTTAAAGGACAATGAAGTAAAATAATTAAGTTATGCACATGGAGAGATTTTTAATAATTAATAAAATATATAATACATTGATAAATCATAGGACAATATAAATACATAAAAGGCAAAAAAACAAACAATATTTCACACAATAAAAAATATTTTAATTTTTTAAATATGTTAAACTAATATAAATTCATGTGGTCCTGGTGATGTAAAAAGAGCCCCGAAAGGTTGAACTAAAGAAATAATTAGAAATAATTGATTCCAAATAATCAATTTATTTGATATTATATATCATGATGATATTTTATATCAAATAAATTGATTCCAAATAATCAAATATCTTTAACTATCATTATCTGGTGACGATGTGATTTTTTTCATGATAAGATTTGTGAATTTAAATTACATTAATCTGTAACGGCAACTTACTATAGCATATTGTAATTGATTAAGAGAAAGTAAAAGGCAAAATAATTTGAAAATATGTTTGTAGTTGTTTATGAAAGTAGTACTTTCCAGGTTGGAATGTTTTACAATATCTGTTCTTTATTTACGAATATTTCGTTCTAAAAAATAATGTAGGAATACTCTGAAAATTTATGAACGCAGTAGGTAAGATATACCGGTCAAGACGTTGGAAAAATTGTAACCATGGCTTATTATAATTGTTTGGATGTTAAAATAAAAAACAGTCTTCAAGAACGAAATGTTCTTTATTTGATTTTTTATGTTTATTTAATTTTTTTTTTTTGCTTTCACCCAAAAGTTTATATTTTTCGAAAATAAGTAATATAATCTCAGAAAGTATATTTAAATACCTGTATATTCAGGAAATTCAGAAAGTATGTTTTGATTTTTTGTGTTTACAGAGCCATATAATAATTGGAGAAGTTTGTCGGGGGATGTGGTCAGCAAAGAACAACATAAATAAACAAAACCATATTAATTTATTTTATGCCTACGTTTCGACCTGAGTTTCAGGTCTTCATCAGGGGTTATGGCGTAGAAGGTAGGCCTGCAACTTATTATTAACATATAATAATAATATTTATACACTAAAAAAAAAACTATTTTAAACTTTAAATCTTCCTTCGTAAAAAATGTTTACTAATTTTTATAAATGTAATAAAGTAATAATGATTTACTTAAATTTGGTAAACTAATATATATTGACAGAGGTTGAAATATATTTTCAATATTTTTTTGACAATTTGGTTAATTATTTTCAATAAAAAAAATTAAATTAAATTTTGCATTAAAAAATATGAAATATACGGTACCCAGTTAAAGAACAACTGTCTAAATGACGAAGTTAACTGAACCTGTAAATTATGATCATTTCTTATAAACCTTTGGATTTTTAATGCTCATCACTTAATAATTAATAGTTATTTAAATCAGTGAATTACGAAAATTATTTGATATTCTATTTTTAAAATTAATTTTAACAACACATCACCTCTTATTAAATCCCTTTCGAATCCGCAGCACATCTACATACTTTTTAGATTTATCATACAGACTTGATCCATGCTTTGATTCAGGACCACTCCCCCGCAATCACATTCCATTTTCGAACCTTACATAATACATTGCCAAACATATTCCATGACCATACTCTTCTGGACATCACGATCTGCTTCTGTTTCCTGTTATCATTCCATCGGATTTGCTATCGATTTCTTTTACGTAATCCTTGAACGGTGCTCACGTCCTATGTTTTCAGGACCATGCACCGCCTAAACGTGTCCTGTGTTTGAGGACCAGGATCGAATCCGAGTACTCATATGACAGGACATGTCAACCTCTTGGAGCACATCGTGTTATGACGTAGCGGAAATCGATCCATTTCTTACGCAACAGTTTCGGCTTGTGTTCCAAAAACTTCACCTGTTGTCGCATTGTCAGGTGTTAGGTCTGACATTTTTATTAAGGTGTCAACATAATAAACCGCAGTTATCTAAAAGTTGTGAGCTTTAAAAGGAGAATATAGAAGAAATATACAGATTGCGTTCTATTACCTAATTTATTAATTTATTTACTTCCTAAATGTACATTTTCTGTTTTTCAGTACATGTTACAAATGTAAATGACAAAAAAATCATTAATCGTTTTTTATTTCAAAATGAGTCCTTGTATGACATTAAAATGAATAAAAAAAACCTGATAGAAGATCAAAATAAGTCCATAATTTAAAAGCCTTAGAAATTATTAAAGCTAAATTTAGAAGGTTGGTAAACGTATTTAAACTATGCGACCCTACTATTTCCAAAATTTTACATAACGAAAATTCAATATTGTTTTTATTTCGTAATATATATTTTTTTACACAAAATATTTAAAATAATGCAGTGACTGCTTATATATATGGAAAAAAAAGAAGCTCTTATTTTTAGACCGAATCCAAGAATTTTGAATTGGATAAACTAAATCGTGATTTCGAATATTAAAAAAAAGAACGCACTTGGTTAAAAAAAAAAAAAATAAAGCGGCTAATGTTTTTGGTGTATCCAAATATGTAAGGCTAGTTTACTTAGTAATTATTTGATAAAAAATAAATTCTTTTATGACGTCAGTATTTTTCCTTTAATATACTTTAGAAAACAATGTTTTAGTGGGAGAACAATGCCTACATTATTTTCCTAACTCATAATATAAAATTTAAGGGTTTCAAATCGTTTTGATTTTTTTTTTTTTAGATCCCAGAGCCTGGAACGAAAAAAGTGGAAATATTTCAATTGTTCAGTGTAAAATTACAAAACCTATTTCCTCATATCGGTGAAAACACACAGCACTCGGTCTTTGTTACTAATAAGAATATTAATTTAGGGTTTTAAAAATAATTTATTATAATATCATAAAATGGTTTAGACAAACTTCATTTGAATTCTAGAGGCAAAAGGTTCTGTCTGTAAAATAAGATTAATTACATCTTTACGATATTAAAATTGAAGCAAATCAGTACAGGATTATTTTGGAGTAATTATTTATTTTTAAATAAATGTAATGTATGTACTAATTTATGTACTCTTTATATCAGGCACTTGCAGGGAAGATAATGTTATATATTATATGGAGGTTTCCGTTTTGAAGAATTTAATAAAAAAGAACGACAAAATTAAATAATAGAATAATTTACATATCGTATATAAACATATATAATTTGTGACAAACAACATTTAGTTTTGAAATTATAAGTTTGTATATTCAATTTATAACTGTATATTACAGAGGAGTGAAAAGTGCTGATATATGATAAGTGGTTAATAAAATTGGTGTCCGCGTTTAGAATGGAGGGTCTCGTAATAGAGGGATTCAAATAGATTAAATATGTACCTTGTTGGTTGAAACCTTAATAAAATTTGTCCATTAAAAAGAGTTTCCGTTATACAGGGGTTATATTTTGTATTGAACGTATAAAGCCAGCCTAAATAATCGATTTACGGTGTCAGGGTTATTTTTAGTTGGTTTCGTGAAATTATTCAATTACTAGGTCGTTGCCAGTGGCTATATTTACAAGCTGTGACATGAGACCTATATAATTCGCCTCAACTCTTCTCTGAATAACTGATGGCTACTTCATAGCCCTCTCGATACCTTGACCTTTCCAACCTACGCTGTCCGTTAACTGAGTCTATACCTCTTTACTGTTCGTATTTACAGTTTATAGCTGTCTTCATTCAGTTCGAAATAGAATTAATTAAAAAAAAATTATTGTAAGGAGATTAAGCAAAATGTATCGAATTATGTTATGAACCTTAACAACTATGACAGTACAAAATCCAGTAATTTTAAGTGGTTGATAGTTTGGTCGTAATTAATTAACTGAATTCATTTTATTATTTTGTCGAATTTTATCCAAATGTTTTCAACATCACTATTTATGAAATATATTGGAATGGAAAGTATTGTAGTCTTCTAGAAACTAGAGTGAGAAGAATAGTCGATTGCCAAAAAGTAGACGAACAGTATGGCTTCAGGGATCAAAAGTTGTGTAATGCCCTCATCCCATCCCTTTCAAATCTTTTCCCAATTAAGTAATAGAGAATACTTTTAAAAAATAATAAATGCAGTGCATGATTTACTCATGTATTATTAAGTTAAATAAAGCTTACTCATGAACTCAATAGTCCACTAGATACACAACTACATTAAATGGATTTATGTAAAATTATATATTCTTAGGAAATAATGCTATTAGCACCATAGTTTAAACTCCTGGTTTATTTTGTAACTAATCCTAGATTTTCATTTTAAATATAAACCAAAATCCTTACTCTAGGAAGTGATTGAGGAGCGCGTTGAAACGAGGATTTCAGAGAACTTGGTTCAATAAGTTATGGACTAGATTCCCACCTGGGTTAGTCAATATTAATGAATAAACAAGACGTAAGTAGTTAAAAAATAGAACATTATGGGCGAAATTACTCTTCTTTGGCCTCAGGTTGGAAAATGGTCTATTATTTTATTCAACGTATTGGGTCTCGAAAAAGCTGGAGTGAACTTGAATGAGCGTTTCGAAGAAAAAAGGAAGTACTTTCGAAAATCATAAAGTATTACTCAAAAACAAAGGTAATTCATAAATATTCCCAAAAATCATGATTATTTCTCAATACAGACCTTATGTTAGTTGGTATGAAAATGCAATTTTTTTTTCATACATATCGCAGAGAAAGATATATTTATATATATAAGATATATATATATAGACGGAGGAAGATATATTCCTCTGATTACTTCCTCTTTGCGTACGCTCTCAGAGCCAATTATCGTATGCTTGTTTTGCTCGACATATGAGAGCTTGAAGTTGCAATGGCTATAGACGTTTGTAATAAGAAATCAAATTGCTTTTTAATGTCCCGATATCCTGACTTTCTCATTATGCTAATAAAAACAGACCTCATTCAATCGCCAACATCCTGACAACCGACAATCGCCATCATGCAAGGCCGAATGGACCAATCACAGGTTGAATAATGAACAGGATGCGCACTTTTCACTTTCTATTTCACTATTTTGACTTTTACTGAGCTATCTTAACTACGGAAATGAAAGGTCGTCATTTTTTCCGAGGTCACGAATATAACGACTGTGGTAATGAAGTGTCTTGTTTGTGATTGGTCCTTCAAGGTATCGCTCTTTGGATCTAGATGTATCTAATCTAGATGGATCTAACTCTTCTAGCTTGATCTGAAGTTTTAAGTTCTTGTTATTAAAGTTTTATTGCTTCAGGTTATCTTGTAACAATTTGTCAAATTTATTTTATTTAATTACTTATTATCTATACGTTAATCTGCACTCGACAAGAGTCTGGATTGACCCTATGTTATTGATTAACCAACTCATTATTTAATAAAAACTTAACTTTAGCTTATAGAGAACTTAAAATGATATGGAGAACGTTTGTTATAACTTACCGATCATCTCACTTTTTCCAAATTATCATAAATTAGTTACATTTCACTATTACACCAGAGGAACACGGATTGGATGAAACTACTTAATCAAACATTAAAACGTTGATGAAAACCTGAGAAAAATAGGACCATAAATAAAAACCACTTTAAAGAGGCTGGGTATGCCCAAGCAAACTCTTGGATCCAGATCGATCCACGGCTGATCTCACAGAAAAACCACCGCCTAAACAATTACAATATGCATGACTGCCCTATTGCTGTTTATAGCTGTTTTGAGTAATTTGAATTGATATTGGAAGAATCTTTGAAAAAGTAATTAGATCTTAATTAAAAGTTGAGAGAGAGGTAATGTTAAGTCTTAAGTTTTGATCGCATTCGAAGGGGGAGAACATGTAGTAAATAATTTTTATTACTTACAAAAAATTATATTGCATTTTTTTTCAGTAAGATACATTTTTTTATTTTTAAATATTAATCAAAAAGATTAAGGAAAACCCCGGTGAACCACACTCAGCCAGCATCTTAAAATAATAACAAATTATTACGGATTTTATCCATACATATTCGTTCTACACTTCAGCAACTTTTAAGACTTCTCCATTAGCCATTTCCAAACATTGGTTTCTTCACCCCAGTAAGAATGTCAATACGTATTTTCAAGAATAAAACTTTTGGAAGAATTATTAATAATTTATTTGAAATTCTAATTCTTCCCAGCTATTTCTTAACTGAAGTGATTTTTTGTCATATTTTTATTTTTTTTAATATGAGTGAAAATACCTTAAGCTTACACATTGTTAGCATAGATATATGTTATTTTATAAACTCCGCCAATGGAAATAGTTTTGATAGGGCCATTGCCAGTTCCAAGCCTGGATAAAGGAGGGCGGTTGATTCATGGGCCGACTCCTCATGAATCTTAAAAATCACATTGTTGGGAACACTCAAAGAAGCCTCGGATGTAGGACTGATTCACGGCAACGACATTATTAGCCGTAACGGTGGTACCAAGGTAAAGCTGTACAAAACGTTGATAAAGCCAATCGTCACATACGGTGGAGAAACGTGAATCCTAAGCAATAAAAGCATTAATCTGATAGACAGGTTTCAAATGGTAATTCTGAGGAGGATCTTAGAGCCCGTATGCGAGAATGGTAATTGGCGAAGAAGGTAAAATGGTGAACTGTTTGGGCTCTACAAGGAATGTAGCGTCTCCTTGTACATTAGGATTCAGAGGCTTAAATGGCTTGGCCATGTGATGAGGATGCGCGAGGAAAGAGTGGCTCATAAATTGTACATTAACGTTCCGGATGGTGTGCGGCGACGTGGTAGGCCGAAGAGCCGATGGAGGGATGCTGGGTGGCACTCTGCGACTGAGGATCCCTGTTATCCTTACAGAAGATAGAGAAAGATGGTTGGCGGCTGTTGAGCAGACCAATGGCAGCTTCATGCGGCTGTTTTGCCAATAAAAGAAGATAAGTTATTTTTCAAATAAATCTTTTGTAAAATATTAAATTATATATTGTAGATATAAACCGCCGATATAACGAACTAACTCATTAAAAAACAAAACAAAAAAAAAGCAGAATTTAAAATAAACTATTACGAGTACCTCTAAGAATTATATACTTTGAAAATAGTTTTAAAAGTTATGATTTGTGTGGAGATGAAACTGTTAATAGAAACGGCCGAAACGTTACAGAAATGGGGAATGTATATGTATAACATAAAACTGTTATACCTTTTTTATAAAAATTTGGGCTGAAAGGGTGAATTAGTGTGGTTCGAAAGGGTTTTTCCTTAAAATACATTTTTATTATAACCTAATATAGATTGATACACATTGCTTTATCGTGTTGAAGTACTGGTCAATGTTTTTATCTCTAATTTTTATAATTACTTTACTGGCACTTTACCCATTCATTGTTAAAAGTTTTTTATTTCTTTATTACCAGATAGGCCTTACATGGTTATTATAAAAGTTCATGATTAAATGTTTCTAACCACTCATTATACTATACCACTTTTTTTCTCTTCTCTTGGGTACTGTACTCTAAGTTTTGAATTGTTATCAATAATTACATAATCATTCTATTAGCACATTGTCATGCAGTGGTATTTATGTTGTGAGTTTGTTTGTGCTTTGGATTTTAACATATTTTTATAAGGAATATTTTTTTTCTAAGTCGTAGATATAGCGCAATGTGTTTTCAACAAATTTTACGGCGTTATAGTGTTCTAGTAATGAATTCTCAGAGAGATTAACATTAAATCCTCATAGGGAAAGCGTATACGTTTAAAATTGCATGTAAATTGAAAGGTGGTAGTGAGAATCTTGTTGAAGAGTAATTGCAGAGCCGGATCTTAGCGTGTTCGTGGGGCGACCACGGTTGACCTATTGCGAAAAGAGGATTCCCGGGGAGGTGAAGGACTGCATGTTGCCTGTCCCCCGGGAGTAGGGTACGTGAATCAAGCGTCCTCAGGTACACCAGTTGGACTGATCCAAACAATAAACATGGGTGACGGAACAATGATATTGAAATTGGAAGGATACAGGACAGGAATACAACGAAAATAAACTTTACTTCAGATGAGTTTTGCCATCGATTCATATCATCATAATAATTTATATGAGAAAGATAAGTCAGGGCAAGTGCATATAATATAGAAGATAAAGATTCGAAACTTTGCTTAATAACTGTCATACTATTCCTCTCTACAGAAAAACTTTGCAAAATTGGGTCATGTTTTAATTTAAGTATTCGATAGTCACAAGTGCGTACTTTCCCCAACGAAATGAGGTAAGACCGTAGTATGATTTTCATTCTTTTTGACTTTTAATTGAACGACTCTTAGATTAAGAGCATGAACCTATTCTCCCTGAATTTCAGAAATATAAAAATATTTTAAGTTGGTAAAAATTTAACTGACTTTAATGAGTTATGCTCAATTGTTTTAATTTTAACCAACCTCTTAGTCAACCCGCCCCTCTAAACCTCGATTTGGTAACGGTCATATACCAGCTTTGAAACATTTATTTGGTTGACAGGAAGAGGAAATTTGTAACTTTAAAAATCATTAACATGTAGAACAGATATAATAATGGTCCCTGTAGAACAGATCCGCTTCCTCGGAAAGCGATTGACTTATATCTGGAAAAACGACTAACTTGGATTCCTCACACAAGACAGAAAAGACAGGAAACTGCACATCGATTCCAACTATTACAGCACATATTAGACAAACGGTCTAAACTATCTGAACCTACTGAGTTGAACTCTGGGGCTCCACTAAACCTTCGAATTCCTCTCATATCTAACCCTTGCAATCCAAAATCCTTCGTGAAATCTTCAATGGTCCGTACTTTGCCAGAAATAAAATCATCCATAAAAACCTTAATGTTTCTTATGTAACCGATCTAGCCGGAACCAGATTCTATTATAAACTCCCTAGCCACTGAAACCCATTAATTTCTAAACTTGCTTCCTATTTCATTTCTGACAATCCTCCGAGGCTCTTAAAAGAAGATGGCCTTATAATTTAAAAATGTTTAGAGTGCTACTAATGGGTAATTTCTCTACATGCCTGTATCATGTCATTATGATCTTCAAATTTACTTGTTATATTTTATGTACAATTGTAAATGTGAGTCAATTGATAAAAAAAAGATTAAAAAGATCAACATGTGTCCGAATTTTCTAGTGGTAGGTCTTTTAAAAAGAGGAACTAGTTTTTCACAAGAGCTCAGTATTGTATGAAGACAATGTACATTTTTAAAAATTCGTTTATGCTTTTAAACAATGCACCTTATTTATTTTTATCAAAGAAGATGTATTACAATAAATAAATTGGAATTAAATTCTTACATTGTCGAAAGTACAATCAATATAAAACATTGCAGAACCAATTCGGTAATTCTGGTTTCAACATAATATATAGTAGGGCTTTTGATTGAATTTTCTTCCAATTAATTTGCTAAATCAAAATTGTTTTGAAAATTTAAAATTCTAATCAAGGTCTCTAAACTCATGAATAGTAAATTAATTAATTAAGCTGATATAGTATTTGAACTAGAGATTTAGATGAAATTACATTTACACTATCGGCACACACAATTAGAAGAAACAGGTAAAAGACTTAGATGGAGGATTCTAGTCAGTGAAACCTTGGGTAGTTAGCCATTACATTCCTCATCCTTCTTGACGATCTCAATTATTTTTATTGAAGCTATCCTTGGGCTATTGGTGAGAACTAAGCAACTAAGAGAACTATTGGCAGTATAAGCTCCATTCTCTTAAATTTTTTATCATCAATAAATAAGTTCAATTTCCTACTTTTTAAAATTTTTTGTTATCAAAAATAGTTTGATTCTTCAAAACGTCGAGTGATATTTCTATAACAAGTTTTCTTAGAAGCGAAATATTAACTAATTTCAATTTATTTTATGGTCTGGTCCTTTATGATATTAGTAACTGTCATTGTGTGGTTTATTACAGCAGTCAATTTATTCATCAATTACAATCCTAAGAACAGATAAAATGTTCCTTCAAGGACATTCGTTGATTTGAAATTGAAATTTCAAGGTCTGTTACAAAAAAAAAATCTCATCATCTACTACAATCATTTACGTTCAAAGATTTCCAGTAATTCGAGATTTGTCCATTTTATTCGCAAGAATAAAAAAGAACATAAATTATTTTTATGGAGTTGTATTTCTAATGGGCTTGTAATTGTGTTCCTGAGTAAAAATGGGTACGCGGTAGGATTCCGTCATTTGGGTCGTTTTTTCCTGTAATTTTTGTTATTTAAATCACTATTTTTGTGAATTTTTTTTTAAATAATGCTGGGAAACATTAAACGAAAATAGGAGAGGAAAAAAAATTGAGACCCCCAAAAGACACTTCTTCAACACCAACTCATTATATATACAAATGTTAACCCCTTAAGGAAGCTGTCGTAATATCTATAATTTCCACCAACAAGACGGTGGAGATGGGGAAAAAAAGTTGATAAACCCATTAACGCAATTGTCATACAAGTTTTCAACTCTCTAACACAATTAGAAGGAGGCTGAAGAGGAGCGCAAAATCATAAAAACCTTAAAGTTTCTCTGGACAAGGGGGATTCTAGCTCAAATCTATCCCCTACTTTTTTTGGTTTGGTTCTATTAAGAAAACAATTATAAAAACCGAACAGCTAATTTGGTTGAAGCGTTGTTGATAGAGGTTCTGCTATTATGTAGCGGAAAAGAATATGTTTACTGGCCGCCCAAACTAGCCTTCTCCACGCTTGCCTATTTAGGGCTACAGCTTTCCGATATATACATTATATATATATATATATAGAGAGAGAGAGAGAGAGAGAGAATTAATTTATAAATACACGAATACAAAGTAATGTGTTCAAGAAGTTTTTTTTTAAACTATTTACCTTAGTTGTTTTCTTATTTAGTTATTATTTAAGTCATTTATCCGCTTATGTTTATTTACGACTTTTATTTTTTTTATTAGTACTTTTATTAATTTTCGTTAACACTTATTATTATTATCATTTATTTACTTTCCTATTTGTATTTAATATAAATCTATGGTATGATTAAATAGCTACAGCAGTAATACTTATTGTCATTAAGTGCAGCATATTTTATAATTTCAATTAAAGTTTTGAATACTTAAAACAGGAATCAGGATGTATGTTTTGTTTTATTTCTTTTTCATTTGAAAATTAAGATTAGTATAAATAGTAGTATATGTTTAATTTTAAAAACCTTTTGTAATAATGAATGTAGATTGACTATTTTATAAAACTTTATTTTACTATAAAGGTTTGAGGTGAAATAGTACAATCTCTGTAAAGGTAGAAATACCCAATGAGAGAAGTGATGTTTGAACTCAAAAAATCCCAGCTCTCAAATATTGCTTCAACTGATTGGAAAGAAATGCCTAGAGTGCAGAATATCTTCTCTAATGATTTATTACCTTCCGTGACACTAGGCAGTTTGTAACGCGTTACACTCAATTAAAATTTCAAAGGATAATGGGCAAGTGACTTGCTAACGAGCTGATTATTTTCAACTTCCCTTTTTTAAAGAAAAATGTCGAAAAGAAATGAACCTACAGTATCTTCTTGCGTCATATCTAAACTAAAACGTCGAAATTCTTCTAGATACTCAGTCTATAACAAAACGGCTCAGTACAAGAATATGCTAAAATAATGTAAACATTTTTCAGTAGAGCAGCTTCGATAATTTATTATTTAATGTAATTCAAGTGAAGTTTCAGAGTATACTTTTCCTTTATTGAAAGTTCATAACTATTTTAAATACTTATCTATATTAAATACTTATTGTCTTCCTAATAATCAATGCAACAAACCATCCAAGTTTACCATGTTAGAATATTTAAGCCGTCATATATTTGAAATTTCTTTTCCTATTTCTTTTGGATATCAGTTCTTCCTTCTAACCTGTTTGTTTAAACTTTAAAAAAATATATATTATTTTTTTCAAGTGATCATTAATTTATTAGTTTAGATTAAAGACATTAATTATAAATGGAGATATTTCGGTATTTATTGCATCATTTTTTTCATGACATCCATATAGTAAATATAGAATACATACACACACATAATTGGGTCAAATCCATTCCAGATCTGATGTTAACATAAGTTACTCTTAAGATGAATTGTCCATAAAAAGAAATAACATGAAATAAGACTTTGAAAAAAAATCGTATCAAAAGTGGTCTTTAAAATTCCCATTATTTTGTAAACTTGAATTTTCTTCTGTGGTAAATAAAAATTATAATTCCGTCGGAACATTTTTCATAATTTCATGTAGGAGCATACTTGTTAAATGCGACATCTTTGGATAAAGAATATTGAAAAGTAGAAAACTCTTCTAAACCACTTTAATTATCTGTATTTGGTTACTAACTATCAATCCAGACTTGAATATCCTATGGGAGCTGGAGAACACGATACCATCTCTACTTTCTTCGGATCCTCTTTAGGAACTCCAGATCGGGGAACTTTCCTTTTCGCTGTTCATCTCTTATGGGAAAATGAATTAGCGGCTAATGCGCCCAGTAACGAGCGCTCATCTCGTAACTAGTCAGGGAACAGCCTTTTCATTCTTTCTGCAAATTGGGTAACGACTCCTTCATAATACCTAGTTTGTCCTCTCACTTTCTCTAATTTAGAGGAAAATTTCTATAGAACTATTAGCAATGAGGGTTTTTCTTAATAAGCACTTGCTAACGTTACACTTTTTACATCACTATTTCCTCCTACTAATCTGGCTAATGTCTTACAATCTTGAGCTTCCTTTATATAAATTAATTGCCATAAACTTTGGAGCTTGGAAAAAAATTGTAGGAAAAAAAATTTTTCGGATTGAAGGAATTATTTCGTTGATGAGATTCAAATAGATTTTATATGAAGTAAATTGTAAAAATTGGAGAAGATGGTCGGGAGGAGGGGGGGGTGCACTCAGCAAAAACACATAAAGGAACAAAAATTATTTATTTATGCCTACGTTTCGACCTGAGTTTGAGGTCTTCATCAGGGAGGTCAGTAAAACATTCATCAGTTTTAGCTAGAATTCCCTACTGACCTCCCTGATGAAGAGCTGAAACTCAGGTCGAAACGTCGGTATAAATAAATATTTTTTTTTTTTGCTGACCGTACCACCCCCCCCCCCCCCCCCCCCCG
>NW_027111449.1:88168-97213 GCF_000696795.3 Halyomorpha halys
GACCATCTTCTCCAATTTTTAATCTACGGTCAACAATCTAGACCTCACTATGAAATTTAAAAAAAGTAAATCCTTTATTTTAGTTTATGAGTTATTATTAATATTTATTTGTGGCTTCAGAAATGTATTTCAATTGAACTAAATCAATATTTATGGAGATTTAAAACTTTTCCGTATGAAGGACCTACAACAACTTTAATTCAAATGGATTGAATATAACACTTTGTTTTAATTTAAATTATATACTATATAACGTTCCATAACTTAAATTTTACAAACATCAAAGATGTATAAAATAAAAATAATAAAAACTAACAGCTAATCTCATTCATCTTGGTCTGATTTAATTAATTTATTATTATTAATTTTCATTGTAGGTTTAATTGATATAAAAACCAAAAAGTGTAGAATATTCAAGAGAATTTGTCTTACATTCGAGGTAGACATTTATTAATTAATTCTCAAATTTAGCTTAATCATATTCGATGATATTGAATGTTAATTTATATATCGCACAAATGATTAATCTTTATGATATTTAATAACTTTATTTATATTTTGGTACTGTCCTAAAATATCCTATTATTATTGGCACAACTTTGATTTATACTTGAATAATTTTTAAAAATTTAATTATGCCATGTTTTAGTTAAATGTCATATATCTATAAATATTGGGAAAAATGAAAAAGGTAATATAAATTAGAGTAATTTCAATTACTCAAGATAAGTTACATTAAAAAAAAAATTGCTTTTTTTATAATCTTAACACTTTTTTGTGACTGGTTAATACTGTTTAAATAAATAAAATTTTATCCATTTTAGTCTCAAAACACTTTTTATTCCTTTATAAGTCAAAAGTTTCGGCCAATTCGGCCATCCTTAAGAATAATACACCACAGCCTTCATTACACATATGATCTTTAACAATTCTAAACAAATAACAATATCATTAATAAATTATCATACCTTATAAATTTGAGAACCAAATCATTTAAAAAACAACTTTATGCAGTTTTGAGTCTATATGGATAAAATCTTATTTATTTAGACGAAATTGCTATTTGTTTGGAATTAGTATTTTCAAACAAATAGCTCATAATAGTTAGAATTAAACATTTTTAAAAAAATTGAAAATATGCAGAATTAAAGTGGAAAAAAATCTAAAATAAGTCAGCATGTCACTAATTAATGGAACAAACGATGGAAATTACTACTCGGGGATATTATTATAGATTTATTAACAGACAAGTCTAATGATATTGATTCTAATTTTTAATATTTATACAAAATGACTACCAATAATTGATGCTCACTTTTGATTAACAATCCTTTTATAAGTTTAGGATGTATACTATTTCATAGTTTGCCTATTATTGCTTACTGAATTCAAAGATTTTGATATAAATCGATCTAATAGAATGATATATGATATAATGGATCAAGAGAGTGTTTTATAACACTCTTTCGTCACACTGTGAAGTTTATAACATAAACGAGCACTACATTTACAACACATTGGTTGGAGCGGTTAATTCATATAAAAGAAATGCATGGTGAATTAAATGACGTGATCTATGTAGTCATAAATTAAACTTTAATTATATGAAGAGTAAAAAAAAAATCAAAGTAAAATTTATTTAAATTAAAGTTAAATATAATTAAATTACAAACTAAAATAATTAAACTGAATGTTCCACGTTCTACTCACAGTTAGTGAAAAAAAAAAAGTGTGTATTTTTACGTGTTCCGACAGCGTTTTAAGAAGCTCGAAACTTATTGTATCGTGGCTCGCAATATCGGAGAAAGGAGAAAATATAGTATTGTAGAT
Organism: Halyomorpha halys; assembly: GCF_000696795.3. Lineage (NCBI taxonomy): Eukaryota > Metazoa > Arthropoda > Insecta > Hemiptera > Pentatomidae > Halyomorpha > Halyomorpha halys. Next base: position 89,999 of record NW_027111449.1, read on the forward strand.
AAAATATATGCAATAAATGTGTATCTACAGCTGCTATTAAAGAGCTTAACCAAGCGGCATATAGGGACTTACTACCGAATCCGTGGAGATATCGGGGATATGAATATCTACCTCTGCCGATGGGGTAATAACAAATTTATAGTGCCATTATAATCTACATATACTGGGGTTTTTATACTAAGGATTAGGAATATAATTACTTCATGCTTAATCACAGTTTTTATTGTAATAAATTTAATAAAAGGCTTTTAATATCTCAGGCTTGTATAGAACGTGGTACATATAATAAGAATTACAAAAAACGACCTTTTTCTTTATAAAAAAAAAATTGATATCCCACAACTTTCACCCTACACCCTACTTTGAGTTGAAATTATTCTTTGCTTGATTCAGAACTGTATTTCTATATTTAATTTGTTATGATTAATTTTCCTAATGAACTTTTCAGTTGATAGTTCCATTGACTACAATATCAACAGTTTTCAGATAAGTATTTTTAACATTTTTAACAATTAGCAATATTTTGACATTTTTCTTAGCAAAAGTATGGTGAAAATATAAAAAATATGTCAATTTAATAATATCTACATTATGCCTTATTGAATGCTAAATTGTTATAAAATCAATCTTTAATATACTAAGAATGCTTTTATATAATTACCCTGTCAACTGTAAGGCTTAGGGTTAGTGAAATTATAAAACTAACTATAAAATAACTATGGTGACGATATCATTTACTTAAACCATTGCGCATGCGTCCACACAATCAAACTCGTATTACAACAGAGGTTTCATTTTCGCATTTTTTCTAATTCTCCATTACCTTCTACGACTTTATATGTTATATATATATATTCTAAACTTGTTTGCTTTCCAACGATAATACATCTATTTTACTAATCTTATTTCTGGAAATGTAATTTTAGCATATTTTTCCTCCTGCCTCTTTAAGTTAATTATCAGATCCTTCCATAGTGTATATTTATCCATTTTTTATATGTGCTAACAATAGAAGAAAGTTGATTATTTAAAAATAATTAGAGGAAGAATAAAAAAAAATCCCATTTAAGCCCTGTCATACTGTTTTATTGAGAATAAAACTTAACTAATATTGAAGACCATCTAATTTTACTTTGATATACCCAGTTTAATCGAACTTTCTATAGCCGTTTTTGAGTAAACTCTAAAAAATGTGAAAAATGTATTCTTTAAAATGGTGTTCTGGTCAGTCGATAATGTCGAAAATGTTACTGTAAAAGGTTCTACAGAAAGGATGATAAGACTGCGTACCACATCATTTGTAGATGTGATGTATTACCTAGGATCGTATCTTGGAACCCAAATTTTGCGAGACAGTGGATCCTTGCACAATGTCCAGATTCGCAAAGGTCCAGGCTTGCTTTGCTTTGCAATAGGCCCTCTGTGGCCGCGGTGCATTTTGCCGGGGGGGAAAACACCCCTGGAATGCACCCACCTTAAATAAATAATTTTAGTTTTGTACGACTTTTCCTTTTTGAGTTAGGATGGCCACACACCAGACTGTTTTGCGAGACTATAATTGGACGTCAACACGCATATTGCCGCCGAAAACCAGAAATAAAAATTACCAAAATAATTTCTCTTACTATATATTTCATATATCGGCAAGTTAAAGTAAAAATTGTGGTCCAAGGCTATTGTAACTTTATATATTTGTACGATGTTTAAACCTGTTTGTTACATTAATAAGAAGTGTACCGTGAAAATTGAAATATATGAGAGTTGAAAATTACAACTGGGATGTAATTTCAAAGCTGTTTGACTCTTTTTGAATTTTTTTTCCAGTTTTTCTCCACAAACGTTTAGTTAGTATATTGAAAAATAATAATTAAAGATCATGCAATTATATTAGAAGAATTGAGGGTCTCTAGCAGGACCACAGTCTTTCTTCGCCCTTAGTGAGTTTAATAAATCTGCGCCCTCCAATGCCGAACAATATTTTAGAAGTTTTGTAAAATTAGTGTTTAACATAAAAGCACTGTTATTATCAAAGAAAATATTTCTTCTATTAACAACAAATTTTTATTATTTATTTTAACAAAAAAAGGGAGACAATTCATGGTTAATTCTGCGCCGTCTTTGTGTCAGCGCCAATGCCAGGGCACACCTCGCCACCGCCTAGAACTACTAAGGAATAATAACCAATAAGGTATAGAGTAAAAAGGAATAATAACCAATAAACTTTAGAGGAAAAAGGAATAATAACCAATAAGGTTTAGTGGAAAAAAGGAATAATAACCAATAAGGTCTAGAGGAAAAAGGAATAATAACCATTTTCTGTCATTTTTTACATTTGCTATCATTTGAGAAACAGTATGTTAAAGAAAGTTAGACAGAGACGTACGAGGTCAAATTACAGAAGCTTCTTAATTTTTAAAACCTGCAAAAAATGCGAATTTTTAAAATATTTAGATGCGAATAAACATATATATATATATATATATATATATATATCAAAAATTCAATATCGTTTAAAAATGGATATAGATATATCCATTTTTAAACGATATTGAATTTTCTACAATTAGAGATCAAACAATTTTTGAAATACAGTTTCTCAAACGTTGCTAAATGTAAAAGCTGGCCAATAATGGATCTCATTTCTTATAGTCATTAATACAGACCCCTCAACTCATAAAAAAAAAGTTTAAAAATGTTAAAAGGCTTTCTTATCGGTTCTTATTCCTCAATTATCTTTAAAATATATTTGTGTTTTGTAACTTTAGTATTAAACAGGGCTAGTTTGACCTTCAAAACTAATCATCTATGAGTGTTAAACACAGCATTGGATTGTAAAATTTCAAACGATAAATTATAAGATGGACTATTGCACAATGATGTAGGAAAACAAATTATCTATAAGTGGTGTAAATCTTTTATTTTTGATTTGTATGAATCCGGTTGCAACCACAGAAGCAATTTTCGCAGATATTCCTAAGATAAGAATTATAAATAGCATATCCGTTCGGACCAATATGGGATTCTCTACAACAGATATAGTTTCAATAGTTTCCGACAACGGTTAATATTGTTCGTTATCTTGAGAATCTTGTAAATTTTTAAAAATATGATAGACATGTTATAAATACCAATTTTGATAATACTTATAAACAACAGCTCCAAAATTTTTTCAAAGAATCGTTATTCGACAGTTTGTTATACCATTGTCAAGAAAATCAAACAAAGTAAATAAAATATTTACTAAAAAAAATACTTGATAAAAATATGATCAAGTTAAGATGTGTATTATATTTAATTTCAAAAAAGAAATAAACTCTCCCTGAAGGGCACTTTTCCCTAACAGATTACACTTCAACCAAGGGTTGACTGGGCAACTGAGAAAGGAATGTCGGGTTTAGAAAAAAAAGATCGATGAGGGGTATCAGTAAGCAAGAACATTGTTTTCGTAAGAAAAATTTATGAATGAGGAACGTTGCGTTTACACAATATTATACTAAACTGGCTCTTGTAAAAACAATTTTTGATTTTTTTGAAACAATATTAATCTTAATTGTTTAAGATTAGAAACCCTTAATTGTCTTAAAATAAATTTTTAATCATTACCGTTGAAAAACATTCCATTTTACAATTTTCTTATTATTTTAAAATATAAGAAGATACTAATTCAGAATTACTTTTATTGACAACATACGTCCAAGTGTTTTTTTTTTTTTTTTAATTTTTAAACTTTTCTAGTATGTTTTAGGTGTTAAGACCAATTTTTCAAACTTTGGTAACGATATAAAAGAAATTTGTTCTTTCAATTATAATCAAACGACTTGATTATAGTTCATGGATGGTAGTTTTAACCAATTCTAGTCATCATAAAAATTTTAATAAAATTATGAATAGAGTAGAAAATGAATTGGCTCACCTGATTCGACTGGATCATACTTCGGCGGTTCTTCCTTCGGTTCGATCCTTATTTCCGGCTTTATTTCTGGTTTCCGGATCTCTTCTTTCTTCCCTTTTTGCTCCTTGCCCTCTTTCTTCTTTAATTCAGCGTCCCTAAATTGTACCTGTTTCTTTTTCTTGTGTTTGTAATCTCTAAAACTAGACCTCTTGTCCGGTTTCTTCTTGGCTTCAGGCTTCTTCAGAATGGATTTGATCTCGGGCTTGTCCTCCTTCTTCCTCGGCGGCCTACGAGGAGTCAAACGCGGTATGAGGGTTTCCGAGGAGGACCATTCTTCGTCGGAGGACTCTTGCATCCTGATGGTCTGCCCCGCGAGGCTGACCTTATTAGGAACCCTGTCCATTAGGTCGTAGGGGTTGACCTGACATTCGAGGATGGACTTGCGTTGGCGCGGTGGACTGGTGGATTTCGCCCGCCCCAGCCTGGACTGCCGCACCAAGTCGTAGGGGTCCTCCGGTAGCCGCGCCCTCGGCCTGGCCCTTGCTCTCACGGTCCCGAACAGGCTCGCGGACTGCCAGTCTGGCTGCTTGAGGACCAGGCTGCCGTAGAGCCAACTCTCAGCGTATTTCATCGACTTGGACAGCGCGGAACCTCCTGACATGGTGCCATACTTGTTCCAGCCCCGTGGTGCTGCCTCCTGTAACACAACATAGTTTATTCATAAAAAGAGATTTGCAATTATTAAAGAAGTAGAACATTGAAGTAAATAATTTTTGTATAAGGAAATAATTTTATAATTATACTATGTTGTAAAATAGCCATGATGATTATACAAAGACTTACATATTGCCATGAGAATTATAATGACGAAACTTCACGAATCGATTTTTAAGTTCAAACAACCAAAGACAGTAGAATAACTCCTCTTTTATATGTAAACGTATTAAAAGTTTATTTGAACAACTTGCCTGTAGAATATGACAAATTAGAACATTTTTACATGGTAGGGAGCATCGCATGTTAGTCTTGAATGGCCATGTAGTTATTTAACATGTTAAAAATGAAAGGTAAGAAGAAAAAACACTACATGTAAATTTGTTGCAGTATATGTAGTTAATAGCTTTTTAAAATTTTAACAACCTGTTGATAATATAGGCATAAACTTTAGCTTAACTTAGCGTAAAGCTTTAGTTGTTAATATCATAGAATGTATACACCATTCTGCTACACCACGAAAGATTATTATTCAACAATTCGATTGAGATACTAAAAAAATTAAGAAATACGTAGAGAAAAGATGGAATACAATCTAACGATATCAACCAATCTACGCTGTGATATTAGATCTTTGGTTAAACTATTTTACTTTCCGGACAAGGTCGTAAAAACTATAGAGGAGAGCTAACTATTGTTACATTGCTCTGAAAAAAATAATACTTCTTTATCTATTTTTATCGTCATAATATTGTATTTCTTTTATAATACCGTGAGCATCTTTAGCCTCGGTGCTCGGGTTACCTCCTTTGTACAACCGTTTCTACGCTCTTGTACATAATTTAAACATGTTTGTTTCTTTTTAAAATATAGTAGATATGAAAATTGATTTCGCTTTAGTCGTTTAATTTTTATTTCCCCACATATTTGTTTTGTTCTACAAAAATCCGTTCTAATATATTACACGGTACTTAAAAGTTGGTTTCGTTTGCTAAAAAAAGGAACGATCGATTATCTTATTCTTTTTTGAGGAGTAAATTTATGTCTCATTTAATTTTAAATTCGCCAACTTGTAATAGGTAGATAAAATTGTTTTTACACGGAGCGCGTTTGAAGAATTAATTTTGAACTTAAGTCGTTTGAATTTATTGCTTGTATAATTAAAACGAGCTAAAGGTCTCGTCTATAGAAAACCTTAGCTACATAAAGATGTACAAATCCTTCGTAAAACAAAATACAGCTGCAGGTCAAATATAATTTTTTGTTGTGTCCTGGTACATTTATGATAAATATTGAGGTACAGAGTCCAGTAGTAAATAATTCATGGATAGACCTCTAGACTATTGTGATACCTACTTGAAACGAGGTACTATAACCAGAGATGGGCAAAATTAGCTATAGTCGAAACTAATAGCCAATATTGTCATGGAAACGATATTTATTTATAATAATAATAATCATTCATGAATAAGTGTCATTTCTATGACAATTTTAGTTATTAGTTTCACCCCTAGATAATTATTGCCCATCTCAGACTATAACTATAGATTTTTGGAACCTAGATATCATAGACCCATCCTCAATATCACTAATCAGTTTAGTATAAATACTTTCGCTAACACAGTGGGGTGTAGTATAGCTGATAGAATAAAACAGTAGTTGCACAGTTTGGAATACTAAAATAAATCATGGTAAGCCAATGTACATGGTTCGTCAAATATTTTTTTAAATATATCAAATATCATCAAATAAAAATTTAACAAGTAAATATTTTTGGACAAATCAATGATTAATTTTATCATTTCGGTTTTTAGAATTCATTAAAGAAATTCTACAAGAAATTTCGTTGTTGAGAAAAATAAAATTTATTTCCTTATTTAAGTGAGAGTAAGAGGCCAGAATGAGCTTATAAATACACTCTTTTGAGGGGAAGTGGCTATATTACCTGATCTGTCTTATGCCTAATCAACAAAAAAAAATGCATTCTGATTAGGAAAGCGGTCCCCTTTGCAAGGTGTAACATGCTAAGAGAGCATTTGAACGGCGAAAGTAATTTCAACTTTCTACTGCACTTTTTAATTTTTTATATGATAATTAATGCAAAAGAGTGTAGTAGAAACCGATGACAAAATATTCACAAATTTTATTACACGCAGTATCCGGTATTGCTAAATTTAAACTCATCGTTATACTTTTTTTTTATTTAATATTTTTATCTTAAACATTTTATTCAATCTTATAATTTACGATCAGCAAATGTTAAAAAAATGAATGATAAGAATAATCTGTGTATTTATTTTATGTGGTCATATTTCACATAAACTTACAACATAAATGATTAAAACATAAATGATAATATTATATTTCAAAAGCGCCTGGAATTGAAAAAGGGCGTGAAACCCTCCCTTCCCGTCCTCCATGGTAGCCTGACTTATCAAACAGACAATTATAGCGAGTAGGTTGGTCGATGTACGACACAAGAGGAGATGTGACATGTCGTAACTATAATCTAATAACACACAAAAAGGCCATCCTTCTCCGCCGGGCCCGTCCCACTAAAACCCCCCCTTTTTTTTTTCTTACCTCCTGGAGCAAAGAAAAGGCATTTA
>NW_027111449.1:97263-105124 GCF_000696795.3 Halyomorpha halys
TATATATATATATATATACACATATATACATATACCAGCTATTTCAATACTACCCCACCCTACTTATATATTATCCTACTTGCCCCATCCTCCTTATATATTATACTACTTGCTCCACCCTACTTATATATTATACACTAAAACCCCCAGGGAGCAACGGTCCTATATCACTTTTTAAAATATTTGCTTAAAATGGGAAGAGGAGACTTTAAGATAGTTAAATCGAGCAATAATTAATAAGCTATTTTTTCAAGATTTCATAAATTAAACAAATGATGGGTTATACGATAGTTCCTCAATGTTAGGTAGTTGAGGAAAAATAGAAACATTTACTTTTTTATTTGATTAACAGTTAAATTATTTACTGAATTTTAAATAATACACTTTAAACAACTATTTAGTTGTCTTTCTTTATGTTGTTTTGGACTAACTATAAAGTGATCATCGGATTATTAAATTGTGCTTGTAGGGTTTGGTATTTAGAGAACTTTATCTGTTAGTCTGTATCTGAAGGTGGAATGTTGAGTTTAGTCGTTATGACGGACTTTAAAATTTTAACACAGGTGCCCATTTTGCAATATTTATTTGCATTATTATTATTATTATTATTATTTGCATTATTGCATTATTATTGATATGTATCAATACAATAGTGGTCATGAATCTGTTCCCTTGCGCGTGGTCGTGGATACAACTTTAACGTCAAGAATTAACATAGAAGTCTATCCTTTACGAATTCGGAAATAATGACCCATAAATGGTTGATGCCATAAAATAAAAAATTGGAATGTCTATATTTTATGTGCAGTTTTTTTGGTGTGTTTATAATTTAAATTTCTAAAACGTTTTAACAAATACTTGAAATACTTGAAGATTAGGTCATTACCTTTTTTTACTTATTTCTTTAATTTTTACATGTGGGCTTAATTATTAGTTTCCTAGTCATAATTTTAGATATTTTTATTATTTTAGTTCATTGTAAATTTATTTTTCGTTTTTTTTCTTTAACGAATAAATAATAACAAATTTTAGTATTCTTTTTAGATTAGAATAAATCTATAAATGCATAGCTTCAGCATATTATATCAGCATATTAGCTGATAACTGAAGCTTATTATATCAACAGCTTTCTGGAGTATAGTAGAAATGTGAATTACGTAAACTAACTAATTAATCCAAAAAAACAACAACTATTAGAAATTTTGACCAACTTTTTTGAATAATGATGTCAAATAATAGTTAATCATCTGGAAAAATATACTTAAAATAACAAGGCAATCATAAGTATGTTTTTCTCTCATTCATGGAACGAATTTTAATAATGGATAAGAAAAAGAGTGAATGTATAATAATGGCAAAAAATATTCTAAGGGTCGTCTTTTCTACAAACAATACCATTAAGTAGATATATTTTTTATATGAAAAGAAAATGAGCAATCGTGGTGACAAATCGGGATACAGGCAGTTTAATTTCTTGAATATCATAAGAATTAACTATGACAGCTACTATCTTTTTTACAATATTCATATATTTTTCATTAATTTCTTGTACTAAATGAAAGAGTAATTAATCTTCTCCCAATTTTTGTAAAAAGTTTTTTTTTAACATTAAGCTGCTACTGTCCTTTTTTAGTTCCCCAAATACTGTAAAACTTTACAAATTAAAGCATATTTATAGTTATTTTTTTTAAAAATGTATTTACTGATATTTGTTACTGTACATAAATACATCAAGTAAATTTGAGGAAATCATAATGGTATGGTACAAGCATGTAGAGAATCTACCCATTGGTAGCACTCTAAAAACATTTTTCCAATATAAGGTCTCGAGGCCATCTATATTCAGACGCCTCGGAGGATTCTCCGGAATAAAAAGGAAGCAAGATTAGAAACTAATGGGTTTGAGTGGTTAGGGAGTTTGTAATGGAAGAATTGATATCTGGTTCGGGCTAGATCGGTTACAAATGGAACATTAAGGCCTTTGTGGATGATTTTATTTGTGACAAAGTAGGGAGCGTTTAGAATTTTAGGAAGGATTTTGGATTGTAAGTATTGGATACGAGCGGAATTCGAAGGTTTAGTGGAGCCCCAAAGCTCAACGCCGTATAATTATAATTGTCATAACGCCTTATAATTGTCATGTAAATCAGTCTTTTGTAATGAATTGGAAGTTTGGACCGTTTGTCTAGCAAGTGCTGGAATAGTCGAAATCGGCGTGCAGTTTCCTGTCTTTTCAGTCTTTTGTGAGGATTCCAGGTTAGTCGTTGGTCCAGATATAGTCCAAGGTAGCGGATCTGTTCTACAGGGGTAAGGGCAACATTATTGAAGTATACTGTAGGGCAGTCAGTAGCTTTACGACGTAGGGAAAGTAATTTGATGGGTTTTTGTTGGAATTTATTTATTTTTAACCATTCTTCGAGGGCTGTGATATGGGATTGTAGAGTTTGGGATGCAATTAAAGGTATTATTAAGAGTGAGCACACATGTGTCATCGGCATACGTGGCGAGGATAGTGTTAGGATGTCTGCTGTATAGATTGTGTAGAGGATGGGACCGAGGAAACTACCCTGAGGAACACCACCGGACTGAAAGAAGAGGGATGAATAGGAATTTGTTGTTTACTTTAAATAATCTGTTAGTGAAAAAGGAACGAACAATGAGAAAGTATGTAGGAGGTAGGAATTTAAGGAATTATTGTTAATTTTAAACTTTAAACTTATCCCTATCTAAATGCTTAGTTAATACTAATTATACTAAATGTAACCAAAAGAAGAAGATTTTTTTTTTAATAAATTAAAATGATATGGCATTCAGAACAACCAGTAATAAGACATAGTTTATAGTACATTCTATATTATCAAATTTATTTATAAAGTTACACTTGGTTCTAATATTTTAAAGTTTTTTTGTTGTTTTTTTACAACCCAAATTCTCATGAAATCATCATTTATTTTCATTCACCGAGACGTTACTTAGTAAAAACATGTTATCTTATTTCATTCTAATTACTTATTCAGTCTCCTTTGCTTACTTTATGTATTTACAATTCATTATTTTTTCCAAATCCAACCAAGGGAAGTACAGTGTAGAAGGTAGCGACCATTCCATCATAACCGATCTATATCCCTCCATTATAAGTTTTAGAAATTCTGCTACACAATTTCGTAGGAATTCCTTACGTCGGCATTATAAAGCATGAGTTGATAGGTTCTCTTTAGAAAGGGAACATTCTAAATAACCACACTGAAGAAAAACATGAATTGGTCTCAGTCAGTTATTGCTGTGAAAAAGTCGCTCTACTTTCCATTAAATGGCCTAAAATAAATGATTACGAAGACGGAGCGGACAAAGGAAGAAAGCTCCATTGCCGCAGTTCGGATGGTCCGAAATGTCAGTAGTCATCATTAGCCAAGAAGTTGTGGAGGAGGATATGAAAGTGTGATGATAATTGGTGAAGGGGCTTGTGTACGTAGGGGTCTAAAACGTACCTGGATGTTAGTAAATAAAAGAGGAATCATTTGTAGCAAACTTCCAGGTAGGAGAGGTCTTGTTGATTCATTGAAAGTTTTCTATTTTTTTTAATTTCAAGCCATTCCTCAAACTCTTTCAATTCACTATTTGGATCACTAATTTTTAAAATATTTTTTTCAGATAGGATATTCAAATAAAAATAAACATTAAACTTTTTTTTTTTTTTTTTTAATAATTTATTTATTGATATTTACAACTGTATACACATATATACAACAAGTAAATTTGCTGTAGGTGACATAGTGACATGATAAAAACATGTGGAGAATCTACCCATTGATAGAACTCCATAAACATTAAACTTAAAATTGAAAATTGTAATAAAAAAAGTCAAATAATAATGGCTACAATAAATATTAAAAAAAAAAAGAAGTGCAAAGATACATAGCTTCCTCACCAATTCTATTGGGTACGTAATTTACAATTGTTCACCAACTTTTCATTTTGCCCAATCACACAAGCCGTTTTCAAAACAGATACGCCAAGGAAAATTAGCTAAAGCATATATCATTTGCTTTTAGTACATTTTATAACAGGACAAATTTACGACGATATACTATAATAATTTATTTAATGTTTGTAGAATTGGCTACATATAGATTGCTAGGAATTGATATTTCGTAATTAACGATAAGGAGACAACTACCACGACTACTACGCACTACCCACTAATACTTAGCTCCTAACAACAATTAAAATTTTATTTACTGATATATGTTGTTTTTTCTTATTGTTTCAACTTTTTATTATGATAAATATTTAAGAATTTATGAGTAAATATGAAAATAATTAGATATTAATTTAAATTATAATATTACAATTTATATTATTATTTATTTAGACTACAGTAACTCTAAACTATAACTAATAAAAATTGGGATCTCGAAAACAATTCTTTGGGTACAGATCTTGCAGCTAAAATTTAATTAACGACTTTCGCCCTCAAAAAAGTAAAAGTTGGCCCGCAACTAGAAGATTCATATCGTCCCCTGACTTTCGAATTACAGTGAGGTTGCGCAGTGACAGAGGTTAACGTCTTACATTGTGGTCCGACGAATCTGTTTTTGTTGTCCCCTTAGCTATTGTGAAAGTAAATTATTGTACCACATCATGGCTAATTACATGCAATTTATTGCTTATGCCTAATACACATAGTATTCGCATTGTTAACATTTTTTTAAATACCCCTTTGTATTAGGATTATATTGAAATGTCAAACATAACAATCCTTTATAAATAAAACTTCAAATTTAAAGAAAATGTTAGGAAAGTATTTCAAAGGAAAATTCTTTTTTTTTTTTAATCATTTATTTATTATTATTTACAACTGTATAACATATATACAACAAGTAAATTTACTGTAGGTGACATAGTGACATGTGGAGAATCTAACTATTCCATCCTCCCGAGGCCATCTTTTTTTCAGACGCCAAGGAGGATTATTAGGTAATGAAGGAGAAGGCAGGTTAGAAACAAGTGGATTTGGGTGTTTGGGAAGTTTTCCATGGAAGGAATGGTATCTGATTTTGGCCAAATCGGCAGGAAAATTCAAGACACATTTCGTTAACCCGTGACGCATCAGATGGGTTCTTTTTATTTTAAGTCATTCCTTTAATTTAATGAATTTATTACAGCACTTATTTATTTAATTATATAAAAATAGATTAGACAACCTAAAGTAATAATAATAAATTGGTAGAACACCTAAATGTAACTTGAATGATTATTGGTTGATTTACTCAGAAACAATTGTCATGGTGAGGGAAAAAATTCGCTCGCGCTTTTTCATCGAAACTACTGGTGTAATTTTAAAATTGAGATTTAACACTACATTCACCCAAAGATAATCCTCAGAACTATTCCCCATTTCACTTAAAATTGGTGGCCGGTTGAGAGCTAATATGAAGATTGAGGAGAAATATGAAGTATTTTGGAATCACTATTGTAGAACCTTAAGAGATAACCAAAAGAAAAAATTAAAATATTATCTCTTGAACCTCTGAACCGATTCTTTGTCTTCGTTTTTGTTTTTTAGGATTCTGTTTGTCAAAGTGCTGTCCATTTGCTAACGTGCATAACAAAAAAAACAAACTTTTCAGTAGTCTGATGACGCTTGCGTTTCTGATGAAAATTGCATGTAATATTCTAAAGCCCTTTAACTTTTCATATAAAGAGCGAATTCCCTGAAAGAAGCAGGTGAAAAAGTTATAAGGAAAAGAAAAATTGAGGGTAATTAAAGTCCTTAAATAACAAATAAAAACTATTTACATTTGCCTAATGCTAACCAAGATGGTATCGTGTCGAACTTGGTGCTATGTTTTACTATTTTGCCGAGGTACCCATGTATTTAAAATTATTCAAGAACTATGCATCTTTTAGAACATTCCAGATACTCGTGTGAAATACCATTAAATTTTCAACAAAGCTAGACTGAAAGAATAAGAAGGGAAATCGCAAAGAAAAAATAATACTGTCTTAATCTAACCAATATTAGTGAAAAGTAATTTAAGGATTAGTACTCGAAGGTAAGAGGAAAGCCATGTGAGTGGACTTTGAAGATATTTATTATTTGTTATTTTGTTAATATGAAATAATTAATTAATGATTTTCATGTAATTAATTACTTTAAGGGTTTTTATCTATACGGTCATAATGAACCAGGTTTATGATAATCAAATACTTTTAAGCCTATGGTATCAATCCTGTTATGAGTGGTATTTTAAAGCGACCATCAACATCCTTCAGGTCGCTCTCCGTTTTCTCCTGTTCTTCTGCTACTTCAGATGATGGCCTGCCCCGAACCTACCCTTAAATACTTTTTCCTTTCTAAGATGATTGGCTTGGATCACAGGTTGCTTCGAACGCGGCGGACTTTAAGTGAGTACTTTCACTTGGGAATCCGAAGTCCGTATAGACTTTCAGCAAAAGTCTTAGCATTCGATCATACTTTCCATGAGGAACGCCTCCCTGAGTTATGACAGATGAATTCATCGCTATCCACATACAGTGTTACACAAGTGCGGCATAACTACGCAAATACATCATTACCGGAACAATCTAAACACCGGAAAATATCTATAACCTTCAGCGATTCTAATTATTTCCGTTTTTGATAAAGTGGAATAATAATAAAAATGTTTATCGGAATCATCCTAAAAAATCATTTCTTTAAATTAAACCAATTATTATACCAATTTACTATAACCTAAATTATATAATCTTTAGATATATTAGTATTTTAGTGAGAAAAAGATTGTTCAGTTTGTTTCAGATTGTTATGCTGTTTCTCAATCTTTAGTCTTGCGTTTCCCACAAGCGATTTCACTAACATCTTTATCCAACTATTGTAATGCTTATAATTTACCTTTCAATGTCAATATAACTCATTTCCTTTAACAGTATACCACAACTGGGAATAAAAACATTGCATACTGACCAAGGAAATTATTAAGCTAAATTTAATTACAGAGCAAAACCTTTTCCAGAAAATCAGTCTATTCTAATCCTTTGTAACTCCTGGAATAATGTGTTTTCAATTTTACTCAAAACTAAATTGTCTACATACAGCTCGAACATTTTTCTAGAAAAACATAACACTTAAAAAATTCCATATCTTATTGAAGTCCCTGAAAAACTGTTAATTTTTTTTTTAGCATTACAGTATAGTAAGATATTTGCTATTTTAATCATATTAATCTTCATTAGTTTTTCATTCTGTTAATCACTATTTAAGTTCACAGACCAGGATATGTTACAATAAAGACGACTTTCTCATTTGTACATTAGAAATGATAAAAGTAGTCAATTCAGTAGAAAACAAGTTTTTTTTTTTATAGTTGTTTAACCCGAAGAGCTGGTTAAGCGAGTTAAGCAGGGTTCTACTGTTCCATTCTTTATTCTACAGATCCCAATAATTTTCTTTTGGTTTAGCGAGTTGGGGATTTGACCGGATTCGTTCGGCATGGAAACTCGGGTTTCCTAGCTCCCATTTATCATATATTTAATTACTTATTAACGCCTGTGATAAAATAGTGATATGAACGAAAAAGATATTATATTTCAGGGTAGGAGCAATTAAGTAATATATAAAATCAAATAATTAAAATAGTTTTAATGAAAAATTTGGATGCTCCTGTCATTTTCGTTTTATTTTGCTAAGATGATATATATATAATGATTGATATATAATGATTAACATAGTTCACGGTTTAATGATTGACGCGCGAAACAAATTAATCGATGCAAATTACTCAACGATAAAAAAAAGTTAAATGACGATCCCTGAATTTTTTTCTGAACTAATGCTCAAAATAAATGCAACTAAGATATC
>NW_027111449.1:105174-112251 GCF_000696795.3 Halyomorpha halys
TTTCCTTTGAGATCTTAGTTGCATTTATTTTAAGCTTTAGTTCAAAAAAAAATTCAGGGATCGGCATTTAACTTTTTTTTTACCGTTGTAATTTGCATCGATTAATTTGTTTCGCGCGTCAATCATTAAACCGCGAACAATGTTTTACAATCATAAAGTTTATACGAAGGTCATTCTATGCTAAATTAAAATGACTAACTATAAATACAATCTGTAAGCAGATGATTTCCAAATCTGTTCATTCCTCTATCCGACCAATCCATAGCTATGCAAAAACTGTATGATGACTTTAATCAAATTAGTTATTTTAATCGAATATGCAGGGAAAACTAGGAGAATTGAAATAGGTTCCGAAAGCATCCTTAATATCTTACCTCATAACAAAACACTGCTTTTAAATAACAATAATTCTATGAAATTCTGTTCTCTATCATAAATCTTGGCAACATTTTTGAACAAACCCTTTGCGGGTTGGAAAACCTAAGAAGCATGTTTCCGATATTTCTCGTCGTATCTTTCTTACCTTAAAACGTCAAAATTACCATCGCCATCCATTGCCATTTGAAATCAGTAGATCATACATTGACTACTGTTGTAGGTATTTGGGGTTGTCCCTGGGAAACTCTCGAGAAAAAACTGAAGCGATTCATCTTCACGTGTTCTCCAGCGACAATATTTCCCGATTTATTATTTGAAAAGTTGAAGTGAGTTTTACATTTCCTATCATCGTGCTTTCGGTCATACTTCCTTCTCATCCTTTTTTGATCAGTACCCACTCCACTTTTAAATCCCGTCTATTCCATCACACTCTATCCAACCGAATTAAGAATTCGTAATTTTAAACAGACAGAAAATTTAATTTTTATTTTATTTAATAAACATCAATCAAAGTAAGAGTCCACATATATTTTTTTAGATTAAAATGCAAGGTAATTCAAAATTTACTTCCAATTTTGTTTAAAAAAAAGTAACACATTTTACCCAACCATAAAGATTAAAAAAACCTTTCAGCTTATATTATTTTAGCAGTTATACAGTCCATTTAATTTAATTAAATTTTATTTGTATTGTTATTTTTATAAACTCAATAGAACTATTATTTTATCCTTTATATTACGATAAGTAGAGTTTCTTAATATTTATTTGAAACCAGTAAATATGGGCAGTAATATTTTAAAATATTAATTAATTATTAATTATCATCACTTTTTTTTAATATATACATATAATCATTAGAGGTTACATTATGATTTAATATTATTACATCATTTATATTCGTTGCTTTGTTTTTTCTTTTTGTATTTCAGTGTTCTCTAAGGTTCTTAAGTCTCATTTTTATTTCCTGCAAAATTATTCTGAACAGACTCCTCCTCAAATAAATTAAGAATGTTATAATTATTAAAATTCGTGCATTAAGATAAAATCCTAATTCATTATTATTATATTTTTGATGGTAGAACGGTGTAGGTTTCACCTTGAGAGGGCTATAAGAAACGAAATGGAGAGTGGCGAAGAAAGTAGATTCGGAGACTTGACATAGTTAACGGCTTTTACCACAGCCATCAGGAGACCAGTGCACCAATAGAGAGTGAATACCATTAACCATTTTTTGTTTCTGGTTTCCTTCGTCTTCCGACCAGCTAGTCTGGAACAGTGGGTCTATGGGGCGGTCTATGGGCTCCCAAAATAGTTTTGAGAATAGCAAGCAGGGTCAACTAGAATGATTATTAAAATTTTATAAAATTGTTTTAAATGTGGGGATGAAGATTAAGAAGGCATTTTTTCGAATAAAAGTTTGAGTAATAGAAGGAAGTTTTAAGAAACCAATACTATATGAGTATAAAGATAGAATTTTATTATTTTCAACATAATTATTCATTTTTTTACATATATCTATTTTTTTGAAAATTCTTTTTGACAACCAAAAGAATGGTGGATTAAAACCAGTTTTTTCACCTAAGCAAATTATTATTTTGACTTTTCTTTTTTTTACATTCAAAATAATATACTCACATTTGTCTACAGTTCAAATTCATTCCGGATAATCATTTTTTTTTTATTCTTAGTTAGTTGCATTACTTTTCAAAAGTTCCTCGAACGCCAGAATTTTGCGTTGGATTACAAAATCAATTCGATCAACACGACAACAGCTATGTATTGTTATTCATAGGGACAAAACAAGATGTTTTCAAACTAAACAGTAAAAAAAATATATGATTAGATTAATGTATCAAAAATTGTATATATAATTTTTTTTTTGTTTATCTGAATTAATTTCCTGTAATCAATGTATGAAGCAGCTGAAATTTATTTTATATTATTTTATTTATAGCTCATTGACAATGATATATCGGCCAAAACGCTCGTTTAATTATGATTTGAGAAAACATTGTACCTGTGTGGCACTTCATTTATGCCAAATATATCTGAAACGGTTCGATTATTGGCCTTTACAATTTCATATTTTTAAATTATAAATCTAAACCATGATTGCAAATTGTTACGGTAGCCTCTGCGAATGTATCAGGATGAAGAAGGACATTCCCAGGAGTAAATCGCAGAACGACCATGATCCACTAACTGTGACTTCGTCCTCGGTTACCTCAAGGCACATATTAATTTTTATCATCTAAAGGTCGATATAAATTCTAATCAAGCTATAATTGTTTTATTCTCACCCTTAATTAGATTATTAATTCTACGTGGTGGTAGTAAAGCTCGTTATTGGTTTTGTGGTTTTGAAAATACAAATGAGGTTCCGTTGGTTTGCAACCTCATTCCATCAACACGAAGTGTAATTGGTTTCAAGACTTTTTCTTCATATTTACTCTATTTTTCTTCTTCACAGGATATGAATTAGTTAGTATCATTACTTATTACCGATAAGTGGAAGATTAGAGTATTAAAAAAAAAAACTTTAATAACCCTCAGTAGAAAAGAAAATTTTATTGGTATAATAATTTTAGATTTTTCATATAATATAAGTTAAGCTTCGTCACATAAGGAACTTTAAAAAATGGAAAGAGGGACTAGAAATGACTCACACAAGTACAGTTTAAAGACTACTTTTGTCTCCTTTTAATCCTCTATATATATATATATTTGTGCAGTACATAGTTGAATAAGTATTCGGAGAGATAACAGGTACCCTCGTACCTTAACTTATTTATTTAAAGTGTTTTTTCCCCTTTTAAAAGAAAAACGATAAGAACAAAAGGATTATACTATATAATAGCTAGTATATGAAGTATATGTAACTACTAGTATATAATAGTATATTACAGCTATTACTATACTAGCTGTACTATGTATGTGCCTAGGATAAAAAGTAGAACTATTTTCATTTCATTTATATTTAAAAACTTTTATTAGTATTAGTATTTTTGTTTTCTGACTTCTCCGTTTGCAAGTAAGTCCAGTATAATTGATTTGAATGCATAGAAGTCAGCAAGGGAAAGAAAATAGTAAATAATAAATAAAATTTGTATTATCCGAAATTTAACATTGAATGATTTTTAAGAATTTCAATTTAAATGACAGAAACTTATCCACATTTTCAATACAATTTACATTTTTATACATTCACGAAGCAACAGTATATTAAAATGTTTTTCCATTGTCAATGATTTAGTGCACATTATCATTTGGTTAACACACATCTATACTTAGTTTCTCTTAATTTTTGTTGTTTTGAATTATTTTATTTAGGTTAACTGTTTATGAATTATTATTATTTTTTTTGTTGTTGGAAAGATATTTGAATTTTGTTTAGTTCAATCCAAAACGTACCAATTTTCAATTGGTCTTAAACTTTTGATAGATATTATATAATAGGACAATTCCGTAATATATTGTTACTTCTGTGTGGTCTCTGGACAAATCAAGACAAATGGCGGTAGATTAATCCCCTCTACCAGACAGTGAGAATTTTGGCTTCTCCAAAAACAAATTTTATCAGTGCCACAGATTTAAAACAATATTTATAATTTTTTTTTCATTATTTCACGAAAGTTTTTTTGAACCTTTCCGTTCAGTAGCAAATTTATACAGTAATTTAAGAATTTTTTTACTCGTTCAGTTTATTCTAAAGGAATATTCTCTTTATATTTTGTAATGCAATGAATCTCACAGTATTTGCATGTTCAAAGTAAAATATTTAGAAGTTTAGACTATAAATATTAATGCGTTGGATTCATTTACTCTATTCTCGCTATCATGAGTTTATATTACTTTGGTGTTATTTAATCAGTATTATAATTATATATTCTTGCAGCAACAAGAGCCTGTGAACTATTCCATAACCTCTATAAATATATATTTTATTCAGTATATATATTTTTTTTTTATTTATTACGTTATCCTACTTGAAGAAGGGCTTACCAACAGGGGGCAGCTTCCCCCCTCTAGAAGAGAAAAAATTAATTTGATTAAAAACATTTTTTTCAAGCAAATACTAATTATAATAACTAAAAAGTACTGGGAATGTTCTTAAAATTTTGGTTTCGTTCTCCTGTTCCGTGCTGAAATGTCACAACCTGACAATGGCTTGCCCCCCCTAGTTTTGATCCTGGGTACGCCTTTGTACTTGAAGGTACACTTCATACAGAGCTCTAATATCTGTTGTCCTGAATTGTGGAGCATGTATTAACATTCATAAATTAACAATTAAAAGTTTAAGCTGAAATGTATTTTGAAATTAGAATAATATTAACTCTAAAATAATAACTGTAAAATAACCTTGATTGTTATAATTTTTTTATAACATGCTACAGTATTAAAGTACATATATTAGCCGAGATTTATTAGTTATTAAATAATGAAAAAAATATTGAAGTTCAAATTTCGAACATCAACATCATATTTCACCATTGCTGTCTTTTTTTGTTTTATTTTGTTTAGGTACTTGAATTTTATTTGAAATTCACAAACACGTGTTTTATTAGTTTTTACTGTCCCAAAAAGTACAAGATGCTATTCCGTCTTTTATGGGAGATTAAAACAATACGAACCCTATACTTGAAGGAATCGCTTTTGCCATTACCAAATATTTACAACCATCTGGCTATTAAACTACCACTTCTTTGTAGCTCCAAGAAAGGAAGACGAACAGCCTTTTATTAAGGAGTCATACTATAAAAGAATTTTTTTTTTTTTGCTCAATCTGAAGATTTCTTATCTCCATAGTGCTTTTAAAGATGAAAAAGTAGAAAGTATGTTAGGATTTAGCATATTTGAAAGGATCTGTTTGATTGGGAAATATAAAAGGGACTCAGGAATTGTGGTGAAATTGAATATGAAAGTTAATAATGCAGGATTTGTTACTAACAAATCCAGGCACTGAAGTAGTTTTCCCAAAAGGTCTATAACGATAGAATGGTTAAGAGCTTTTAAGAAAAAAGATTGGGCAAGTATATCCGGATTATATGCATGAATATCTTAGAATGTTGGGCAAACCCTCATAGTACAAGAGCCAAGGTTGGTAGTTTTTAAGACACTACAGCTCCGAATGAAAAATTAATGTTTTTGAAGGTTTTGAAACAGCCGCTACTTTTTATTCCCCCTACCTTTACTCGGCAGACTCATCAATTTTGACTATTAATTATACACATAGTTTTCGTTAAAGTAATCAAAAATTGGGGTGAGATAACTGTCTTTTTTCCTCCCCGGCTCTTGTACTATCACGTTCACTCCTCACGCACCATCGCACACTCCTCATTCACCTCCACACACTTTTCTAATTGTACTATTAACAGTTGTATGGTTCATATTCTCAGGACGTATAATTAATTTTTGTAAAACAGAAAAGGTATATTCCACGTAACTTACGTTTTTTTTATTATTTTTCAATTCGAATGAAAACCTGTTATTGAATAGATCTTTGGCCTAAAAAGTAGAAAAATCTTGTAAATAAATTTAATATTAGCTCCCACTGATATTTAGGAAGAGAGATATCAAAAAAGGAGGTTTCCAATCATACTTTGAAAAAAAAGGACGGTAAAAAAAATCAATGAAAAATGAGCTAATGATGTGAGATCATTTAAGTTTAATAATAAATAGATCATTAAAACTATTTTCTCCTATAAATGAACGTACAAATCATAAAACGTTCAAAGAAAAGTTGTGTATGAAACAATTTTGTTATTATTTTTGACATTTGATATTCTACACTTGATTTTATCCTAATTTTGATGATATATCCCTTTTTAAAATTATATATATATTTCAGTCATTTTTTAAAATTAACTAAATTTACAGTACTAGGTAAAGCGTCAAAATTAGTATTTGTCGGAAGATGGCCGAAGTAAGTACTAGCAACAACGATATGAAAACTGACTATATCTTTCTGGAAAGCTCATACTTCATTTACACCTCAATAGTTTAGGTTCAAACTCTGATAATTTAACAAACTTAATCGGACGATAATAGAATATTAGGATTAGTATTTCAATTCAAGTTACTAAATTTACTAACTCAAATATAACACGTAATAAACAAACAAAGTAGTAATAAAATAAATATATGCATAAATAATTAAAACTAAACCACGTTAATGATCAGCGGAGTTTTACAAGAACGAACAAATGTCCGAAGTAGGTTGTGTCTTACTTGTTGTAGAACATATTGAAATTTCGTCTTCCTCTACTTATATAACCTTCTATAGATTGTTCAGTCAATTTAATCTGATAAATAAACATTTTGAAAGATATTTAAGATAGATATATAAAATAAACATTTTAATTTAATCATGTTATTGAATGAACTTAACGAAGGACAAACCATGTCGATTTCTACATGTAAATTGTACATAAAGTATATGAGGAAACGGCCGACACATATGTCGACTGCTTCCTTACATATTTTTTTTCCACTTTCCTGGAATAAGTGTAATAAGTAGAGATCAGATTTTTGTGCATAAAAAACTGAAAAACGTACAGTAAAAACTCAAATTGCATTTAACACCCAAATAGTCAACTTAATGTTCAATTTGTAATATATATATATAAAACTGTGAAGAGTTTGTCTTATGATATAGTTTGCTATTGTTTTGTTATTCTTAGTGTTTCTGGTCGATATTTC
>NW_027111449.1:112301-115925 GCF_000696795.3 Halyomorpha halys
TAATATGGAAAAAAAATATGTTAAATTGAGTATAAGCATTGAATGAAATTTTCTTAAAACAATAAAAGAAATATGGAATTTTGCCCGAAACGTGCAATTTTGGGAAGAAACCCTGAAACATGAAATTTCATGCTGTTTTATTTGAATGCC
Source organism: Halyomorpha halys (assembly GCF_000696795.3). Classification (NCBI taxonomy): domain Eukaryota; kingdom Metazoa; phylum Arthropoda; class Insecta; order Hemiptera; family Pentatomidae; genus Halyomorpha; species Halyomorpha halys. Next base: position 112,452 of record NW_027111449.1, read on the forward strand.
TTTTCCATGATTTGAATTTCTGTTGATCCTTAATGAAATTTGGAGCTAGAAAACCAAAGATGCAATTGAACTAAAATCCGGTCTCTGCTAATAAACAATGAAAAAAATGTTAAGATTGTTGTCCATTATTTTATTTGAACCATATTAACGTATCTATTGAATTTAACCATTTGGTTTTGGTATTTTTCATAAAATGTATTGTAAGTTATTATCGTAAGTTATCAATACGTAGTACTTTGGTTTTCATATGGGTTTTCTAAACTCTCTCCTCAGAGAGAATATTTCGTTATCAACTTAGATTAGTATACGAAGGCATTTTGTCCTGGAAGATGAAGACGAAATAATTTATCCACCAACTAAGAAATATTGGTCCTTTCCCATTCTCTTAGGAAAAAAAAGAATAATTTTTTTTTTCGTACCATCCTGATGAAATAAGTCATTGAATACATATATATAGGTAGATGAATTTTAAATTTGGTGTATGTATATCTGATAGTTTATTGCATTAATTGATAACGCAACTGAATAAATATTTCTGTCTAATGTACCTACTTTAAAAACAGTTGAGATACCAGACGCTATGAAAGTATAATTGTATGCCATAAAAACAAAAGTCAGATGAACTGTGCCAAAATGATCTCTGGTTAGATTTATTATACTAGAGTTTATTCGCGGTACCAAAAAGTATTAATTACGCAATAATGAAAAATATTCCTTAGAATTAACCCTTAGGGATTGTGTTGAAGACTAAATAATTAAAACTTATTTTTATTATTCAAAGATTATTTATTAAACGCCATAAAGAGATAATTAAAAAAATCTGCCTCTGTACTTTTTAATTTAGCATTATGATTAGTACAGGAAAATTTTGTGGGTGTTGGTTGATTATCAAAGGAATTATTTAATATTTATTTTAGGAATCTTTACCATCTCAATCTCCAAGTATTCCACTGAGATAATGTATGTCAATGGAATAATAGATTAAAATATTTAATTAATTTAAATTTAAACGGATTGAAATATTAGGAATGTGTAATGAAGCAGTAGCGCTCAAGCAAAACATGTGTTTTGAGGAAAACGCATTTTAAAATTTTATATTATTTTGTTTTTTTACTATTATACCATTTTTTGTTTTGTAGATGTAAATCAAAAGCTCTATTAAAATCATTATTTTAAATTTTCTACTAAAATAATTAAAACAACATATTGTAATCGGGGATTTCACTGTTGAGAATCTTAAATCTTACTAGACTAAGTTACAGCTTTAACTTCTAATAATGTATCGGTATCTTACTCGATATTTGAGATGAATTTTAAGTTTGTACCAAATATGGTGCACATGGCGTATATGCTAAAAATGTGTTTCTTTAAAAAAAAACTGAGATCGGCGGTCGGTTTCAAGCGGTTTTTCATCAAATTATGAAAACATTAGGAATTTAGACTTGAAAGCTTGACAGGCTGTACGAGTAATGATCTTTTCCTGATGATATTTAATCTATTCGGAAAGTTCAATCCACGCTCTTAATAAAGATAAAGTAAAGAAAAAACAGTCCTTAATGCAGTAAAAAAATCTTTTAGTGAAAGTTGTTTTGGCGGATATCACCAAACGAGTGTGTACCTTCACTGTCCATCGTGTTTTTGTGTCTGAGAGAGTCTACGCACTCTAGGTAATTTATAACAAGAAAAAAAGTCGCCATGAGGGATAGTTACTCACCTGCATCGTCATCATCAACTTATCGCAGCGAAAGTTGAAATAGTGTAATTAACTCTAAGCAATATGTTTTGAATATGTAAAATTTGTACTTTCTTAATCGATTAAAAAAGTAATTGATATTATGTTTTTCATACCCTGGACTTTCCATAGATATGGGATGAACACTTTTTTTTTAACTTTATAGTAATCTAAACCATTTATATGTTTTATCAGTTAAATTATAGGGAGGACATAGTGAAATCGTTCATCTACCAAAACATGTTTTTTGGAGTAGATTAGTTCACTGACATTATAATCCGACTTAACCTGTTCTTCGGATAAACCAGCTGTAATAAGAAAATCGATAACTTAATTATGTGATGAGAAAATACTAATAAATTTAAATAAATAAATAAAAACCCACCAATAATTTCAACTAAAAAACTGACGCAAACAACTTTAATATACATATGCAGACATAATAAAATAGGCTAGACATATAGATAGAGACATAAGGAACCAGTAGAAATATTTAAAATAAAATTCTCGAATTCAAAATTATAATATTCAACCTGAATAGTAAAATTTGCTAAATACAGACTTTTTTTTTTTTTTCGGCCAAGACTCCCATTGGAGTCCTATACTGCCTAACCATGGTTGGGGGTCAAAGTTCTTCATTTTGTGGGACCGCCACTCAATGAAAAAAGAAATACAGACTTATTAATAGCTCATAGCCATATTGATATGTCCAAAGAGATAATATCTAGACTCACTAAACATTTATTTGTGATAAAGGGAAAGATGAATGAATCAATAGTAAATGATATTGTTTGAAAAATGATGTATTATAATATTTCGATTACGTAACCATAAGACAACATTTCAAAAAAGAAATGGATATACATAAATAATATAATTGTATAAATAAGTTGTTGATAAATGTTAAAATTGTTGGAGTATTAGTACTTGAAGATGAGGAAACCTTTTGTTGTACAAACAAATATAGAATATCGATGAAATTCAAAAATAAATTTATTTTTTCGCCTCAGCAACTTAATATAAAAACTAATAAATTTGTTTGTTAATAGTCCCCTGCATGTTTAGCCGAACTGTATTAAATCGTGAAGTCCCCTGCACCAGCGGTTTTCAAAATTTTATCACCACGGCACCCTTGTTGAATCGAAAAATATAATAATGACCTTATAATTATCCTTATAGCGATCGAGTATGTAAGAAACAAAAAGAAAACAGTAAAAATAGATTAGATTTAGATTCTAAATTTTTTACTTAAGCTTGTTTTTGATATATTTTGAGAAAGTGGAATTCACTCACGCTACCCTGTCATATGCTTGGAGCCCCGATTTGGGAACCGACGACCTACACTAACAGTCGCTTTCCTATAAGTGAGATACTGAATCTAGCGCAGTGTATTTTCTATTCTTAATTAACAGAAAACTTCTTTATTATTTTGGCATTAATTGGCAAGAATAAAGTGAGACGCAGTCACAGTCTTCCCTCTCCTTTCCAGTACACCCTCCAATTCAAATAATGAACTATCGTATTTCAGAATTTCCACGGTGATCCATCAGTATTTCATCAATCTGTACAACCATCTATGGTTTAACTTTCTTTCAGAATATGTAGGGGTCTCTTGAGCTCAGTAAAACAAAAAAAAAATGACTGTTACTACTAATAAAAAATTAAAGATCGTATGTACACATAAAATCATGTATGTAAAGAAATTATATAAAATTGGTCCAATAAGTTAGTGGACGTATTAA
>NW_027111449.1:115975-140549 GCF_000696795.3 Halyomorpha halys
AATGGAGTTGGACAATCAATTATATCAAGGAGGCGAAAAGTGCTTAGATTCAAAACTTGAAAAAAGTAGAAAAGTTTAAGCTTTGTATTAGATTTTATTAAATATTATAGGACTGAATTTCAAATTCAAGCTTGTGAAGCACTTTACCCATTTCGACCATTTTATAAATTATGCTATTTTTACAGGTCTCTATAGATTTTTAACGTTTATTAAAAACGTAATTTTGGATTTTTTATTTCTGTATGCATGCAATGCACATTGGTCAAAATATCATAACTAGCTCGACAGCAATGGATATTTTAAAGATCTCATTTCAAGTTGAGATTAGCTGATATTTGTTAGAAGGCTATTTGTTATGTACCTTGAACCCGGAAAGATGAACTTAAATGATTAAATATTCTAGACTAGCGAATGGTTTCTGTTTAAGAAAATGTAATTGATTTCTCTCATAAATAAAAATGGGTCAGTAAGTTCTTGTTTATAAATTATTATTTGCCCATTTCTTATCATATCGGTTGGGGAACTCTAGGGAAAGAGGTTAAATAAATAGAACTTATACTTTGAGCAATAAAAATTAGTATTAATTATGATAATTGCCTCATTTCATTGTCACTCAATGAAAAAGTGAACTAAATTGAATAAACAGTCTATTATTTTGAAAACACATCAGTTCAAAGTCCACAGAAAATATTGCAAATAATTTCGTAATTTTTCTTCCAAGTACCCTTATGATGTTGTGAAAAAACTAAAACCATAAGAATCTGTAATAAAACTTTTTTTTCCGGTAAATGCTGAGTACTTTAATTAATAAAAGAAACACTATTCGATTAGGAATTACTTAGACAATGTTGGCTTACAAAAATACAAATGAATGTTATAAATAATTTGTTTTAAGATAACAGCCAAGAAGTATTTTTTTTTGTATTGTAGGATGTTTTAGTTGTTTTTCTACGGTTAAACTTTTTTTTTTTTTTGCATAACTTTTAAATTTACTGAAATATTTTTTGATCAAATTAAGCTAGATGCGATAGTCGATTCAATAATACCTAATATATATTAAATACCTGACAGAGGACATGGAGGAGATCGTATACCATGTGTTATGTTTCCCCATTCACCACAATGATACTGCCTCTTGCGATACACAACTCGCTCAGGAAGGTCCTTGTGTCTATTCCAAACCAGGAACTTCCAAAAAACCAGTCCCGTTCGCCTTCTGGCCGACGATAGTCTGTGGCTATCCATTTCCAAATTTAAAAAACAGGAATACAAACATATCTGAATTCCTATGAGTTATTGGACTTATTTATCAGAAAATGTAAGACTAAAAGTTTATTTTAGTTTTAATATTTTTACTAATTAATAAAACAAATTCAATTTTTATTCTTATAATTGACTAATAAAAAAATTAACCAGCCATTCAAAATTTGAGGTTTTACGTTTGAAGGTACAGAGAATCCAAAAACTTCATTAAAAAAACTAAAAATCCGTCCATATACCTTCCGTTGCTTTGTTCAAAGGCACCCTACGCAATCGTCACCCCAAAATAATCTTCAATTCACTTTCAAATAGTGGTAGTTTCAAGGTATCATAACGTTTATGAAAATAAAGGAAAAATATATTGCTATGGACTTTACACTTTCTATTATACAATAAACACTTTTGATAATAAAAAATAAATAAATATTTCCTCTTTAACGGGGAGACCAATATTTCGCTCCTTTTTATTCCTTAATTATTTTATTTTATTTATTGTTTTCAACCCATAGGCACAGCACACAGGTACCGAATTTGAGACTTTATGCATAAACTACAATGCACAATATATACCCATAATGCTGCTGCACAATTTTTTATTATATTTTTGAATCACTCGAAAATTATTTACATTTAAATTATAATCTCTCGTAACATACCGGTTACTTATTTGCCTCATTCCAGATAATAAAAATAAAATATTTCTTAATTTGACCAATACTAGTGGGGATACGGTAAACGATGTTAATTTAGGACTTTCCGAACAAAGTAAGAGGAGGAACAAGAAAAGAGTGATTTTCTCGTTAGTTATTTACTGATGTACTAATGCAATTAATTCAAATAAGATATCTTTATGAAATAATTTGCAGCGTTTTATGCTGCCTTTTTACCTGTATCTTAAAGAAAATATGAAGGAATATTTGAAAAGCTTTCAATCATATGCTGCATTTAAATACATATAAACATGCCTTATGTTGATTTATTATTTTTTGTAAACAGACAATTAGTTGTGAAGAAGTATTATTATATTGTTGCAGCTGCGCTAATGATAAGCATATACTGAAGTGATACAACAGTTGATGGTACCCGCATCTCTTCCTTCTTATCATGTCACCTTGTTGTACACCTGCCTTTAGGCGATGGTATATGTTCACAACTATGTTTTTCGTGGCACGGTATAATAAAATATCATGATAATGTTTAATTTTACGTTTATCTTAATATAAACTATGTACATAAATAATACATGTACATACATGACCAGTTTCTACTTAGGGAAAACATGTCTTACCTCCTAAAAAAATTGATTTTCTACCGAATATTATAAACTATAAATAACTATCATTCATGAAGAATAAAATAAAACTGCTAGCAGCAGTACTAATCTTCCCTCCTCTACGCCACAACCCCTGATGAAGAACTGAAACTCAGGTCGAAACGTCGGCATAAAATAAATGAATATGGTTTTGTTTATTTATGTTGCTGACCGCACACCCCGACAAACTTCTTCAAGAATATAATAAAATATTGTTGAGATATTATAAGAATATATAAAAACATATGCTGAAACAACTTTTAACTGCTCTTTTAATCGAAATATTTTACATTAAATTAACACCGAATAGAGAAAAGTACTTGACAAAATTAAATTATGGAAAGTAAGAAAAACTAATAAAAATAATTATTTAGGTTAAGAATGTTTCTTTATAAGAAAATATAATCATTTTTTTTTTTTTTATTTTAAATATATATTATTGTAGAGTTCATTTTTTTTTATTTCTCTATCAACAGTATTATCTGTTTGTTTTTATTTTAAATCTTTTGAGTATTGATTGAATATTTAATTACTTAAGTATGAAGGGCATGTGTAGGGGTTGCGGTCTTTTCTATTTATTTATATATTTTATATACTATATTTTAAAAATATTTTTAGTTGTTTTTGTATCTTTTTAGCCCTGATGAAGGTCTAGTGGGGCAAAACTTCAATCATTTATGTATATAATATTTATTTATATTATTAATTTATTTGTTATTTTCATCATTTATTTATTAATTTGTTTATTTCTATTTTGGTCTTTTTACGAAGCTGGAAAAGGCTTGAATTTTTATTTTTTTACTTATGTAACCGTTTTTAATGAGTCAAAAATTGATGAAGGGTCACTTCAAAAAAGAAATATAAAATGCCTGAGTGTGAATAACTAGATTCGACATTAAATAAAAGAAAACAAAGTTAATACAATTTAGTGAGAGTTATTATACAGAATTTTAATAAATAGGTGATATAAATTAAAATAAAAAATACATATATTTACATACATTTAAGAATTATGAAGATGTTCAGGCGTGCGCTCAAAATAGTAGTCAACTATTTTTGTTTTCATTTGACCGCACTGGCCATCTTTTTCATAATTTGAATTAATACGGCCAATCATTTATTTATAATATACAATTATGTTTTACCTTGTTTCATTATGTTAGTATTATTTTTTTAAATCAATATTCTAATAATATTCGTATTTTTATTTTCGAAATGAATTGCGTTAAGTTGAGTAATTACACTTAGCTATCTTCGGATCTAATTAATTAAGTACTGCCTAGCTGAAGTACTTTGTCTCATCATTTGCTTAGCAATACATAAATAAAGTATTAAAACATTAATTATATTAAAAAAATAAATATTTCTTACCTGAAGACGGGGCTGGGAATAAAAGATGGGAGGCTGTGCCTCCAGCGCCTGCCTTCTCATCACTGTGCCTACCATCCCATCTCCATATGGTAAATGTATATCTAGGAACAGAAAGAAATATATCTATTAATTTACCACGGTTTTCTCATTATATATATATATATATATATAACATGATAATATGTCTTAATATGTATACTTGTGTATGGTGGTGTGGTGTATACTTGAATGAAATGCATGTGTGTGACTAATTCCTTTTTTTGAACAGTTTTATATTGCTGTTAAATCTATTATTAATGCTGTGACTTAGAGCATATGAAATAAATACAAAAAAATTTCTACTTTCATGCAAAAACAATTTTGCAGAACCTGTAACTGTTTTTGAAAACCTGTAGCCTGTTTTTGATTTTTTTCGGATCTGTAATTTAAACAATGACTGTTGTTTCTCTAAGCCATTTAAATAATTATATTATTTTATTAAATATATACTACCTACGAATTTATTTATAAAAACATTTATACATAAGAAACAGCAATAATTTAAAATTTTGGTTTATTTATTATATGTGACCGCATCATGACAGCATGTTAAATGTATGAAGAATGTTTGGTGATCACTTCGTCTACAGGTTCATACTCAGTTTTTATTATCAGGTTGAATGATTAATATGTTTAAGCACTTACGGACTATACCTTGGTGTTAAATCTATTAAACTTAAATCATTTTAAAGTATATTAGAAAAAATATAACAGTAATATCGAGTGAGATACCATCTATGTGTCAAAAGTCTGTTAATATGTATAACTCCGGCAATTACTATACCGTATAAATATTTATAATACATGTGATGTATGAATTATACAACACATTCATATATATTTTCCATAAAAATGCTTTTTTTTCTGTTTTACCATAAAATAAGTCTTAGTAAAATCGTTATCAAACAAAGAAAAAAGTTACTTTGAGTTTTTATCCAAATGGCTAACTAGTTATAGAGTGCTCATTTATTTTTCGCTATTGGTTACGTTTGGCTAGTAAGATGAAAAAGCACTAGATAATTTCCAGGGTTTCTTTTCTTGATCGTCATTGTTACCTCTCCTTCCGTATAATTTTAAGAATTTAACCGGTTTACTTTTCATTATTCTTTCAAGGAAGTCTGCGCCATTCTTCTTACAGTTAGTGTGGTAAGGAGTTTTTTCCACTGATTCTTATTTTTTTTGTTATTTATAAAGTAATTATAAATTTTTAAATTAACTTTTCAATTTTGAAACTGCTTAGCTCGCGCCTTCTATCGAAAAATTTAAAAATTAGAATTTACAAAACTATCATCCTTCCCACTGTTCTTTATTGATGCGAAAAGTGGCCCCCTACACTAAGGGATGAACATTGTCTTAAGGTTTTCGAAAATAAAGTATTACGCAAAATATTCGGACCGAAAAAAGATTAATTAACGGGAAAATTTAGAAGATTATACAATGCTGAATTAAGGGACCTACACCTGGTAAATATAATTCGAATTGTAGCATTGTGGCGTATAAGATGTCGTATGAATTATAAGGGCTTAGTAACGAGCGGATCCCTAAAATGTTAATAAACACTAAACCAACGGGTTAACCGAAACGTAGATGGGAGAATTGCGTTAAAACTGATTTAGTAGAATTGGGTTTGGTTGCGTCATCGAACCTTCGGCTTCGTTATGCCTTCATTATTATTATTATTTAATAGTAATAATAATTTTAATTTAAAAGTAATATGTATCTACAATAAATAAGATGTAGTCATAAAACGATGGTTTCGGGACCTGATACGTGGCTGGGCCATTGTTCTAAGCCGAAAAGAGAAAAGGTCATCACATATGCAGTATCTTTGTTCATCATGGGGTACGTTCTTTAAATACTTATAGTACCCTTCAAACATCTTAACAAACAGGCCAAAATTTAAGTTTAAATGTTATCTATATAATATTATTCATTGTAACTAAGAAGGACGGAAAAAGTATCAGTCAGAAAAGTGCTGAAATAAATTACGTTTTTTAGAATCTATAGGACATTTTGAAATCGACATGGCCATTCCTTCAAAACATAACTTTTTCAGAGTAGATAAAATGAACTATCTAGGGAGTGGGAGAAAAAAAGTAGAAGAAGTTAAAATTTTCTACTGCATGTTGTATGTTTCAGCCGTCCCAATAAATTTTAAAATACTGGGAAAATGATATGTATTGTAATTTATATTTGTATCATTTAAAAAAAAAATTATATTTTCCACATTTTTTGTTAAACTTTTTTTTCTCGATAGTTATGAAGTGATATCTCGTATGTGACTAAAAAACGACATCCAACTGAAAACAACTTTTTAAAAACGAAATACAATATTTAGGATATCAATTTTTGTTTTTATCTCATGGAGATGATAAAACGCATGTGAATTAATAGGAGTTAGTCAGGGATGCGATGTTGGAAAAAAAAAATTTTTTTTGACTATTTATAATTGACCTGTGTTTCCACTCACTCTGCTAATGTTGCTCACAGCTAAACTTAAAAGTTACATTGTGCGATGCTAATGTAAGGATATAAAAGTGACATGTATATACAACATGTTCATAGACGGAGATATAAAAGGACATCCGTACTAACAAACCGTCATAAAACATAGATAAAATACTTTAAAAGTTAAAGACGAAGAAAAAAATCATATATTAACAAACATAGGAATGCGTAATGGACTGAGAAATTCATTATAATAAGGTAGTAGTAATTGTCACTGTATAGTATGATAAGTAATGAAAGTGGGAACAAATAAGATAAAAAACTAACTGATCGAAATATCCTATTGTGGAAAGATGATAACTGATAAATAGTATAATGAATCATTAAGTTAGTATTTAGGTTAAATAAATGTCGAATGGAGTAATGTAGAAGAATTAAAATATATGACATGAATACTGATAAAGGTGATATGGATATTGGATAATATAAACTAAGTTGAAAATAATTCAGCTATTTATTTGCTTTTGATGTTTTCTCTAGTAATTTCATCTTTATAGTTTATCAAAATGATTTTATTAAGAAGATTCTTGTTTATTCTTGCATATTTCTCGTGGCTTTAAGAGGAATATCAGAATAAAATTATGTTTTTTTAGTTTCTTGACTATTCTATTGTATATCAATAATAATACGAGATATAAGAAAAGTTAATGTATGTCATGACAATATATTTTTCACACATATCAATATGGCCTACACAAATAATCTAATCTTAAGCGCATAGTTTAGAAACATTTATGTACAAACTTAAAAAATGTGTTTTTGGCGGTTACGAATGATAACTTCTTTACGATCGTTTAGATGTTTTCACCTGTTATTTTATCTCTTAAAATAATCTTAAATGCTTTTGTTTAGCATAATTTCACGGAAGAGGAATAACGTTGCGTTTTCTACATCGCGCTAAAGACCAATCTTCGTGGCGGAAATGCTCAAATGAAAGAGGACTAAACACCACGGAGACATGAAACACTCAGGTCCTAGCATCGACGTTATAACGCAGACTGCAAAGGGTTACAAAGGGCCGGGTCAACAACCTCTAGAGGCTATGCAACTGGGTCACTGCATATCGGGCCCTAAGCATCTCTTCTCAGCACGCCACTTCCTACATCAGTCTCTTGAAGGGCTCCCTATTCCTTCCGCAATATTATACGATGCTGTATTTGTGTTAATTGATTTATTTAAATTGTTTTATTGTTATATCGATACTAAAATGCAAATTAGTTACAAGTTCATTTTATTCAATTTTGAAATGAAATGAAAAATAGTTTAGTTGTTATATAATAGTTTTTATAAATAGTTTGTTATTCTGGGGCTAGGTCTCTTAAGAACAAATAAAAAGATAATTTTATTTTAATAACAAATATAGGCTCAAAAAACAGTGTGGGCACACTTAACTATACCTTATATTAAAATTGTAAATAAATAATTTTTAATACAGAGAAGAAAAATAATAAATTAAAAAAATAAGTGACTAAATATATAAAAAACAAAACAAAAAAGTAGTTATAAAATATCTGCACTATTATAATATTGTATTAGATTGGTGTAGTAAAATGTAGTTAAATAGAAGGGTTTTAAACGAGGGAAGGGTTGGTACATGACGCATGTTAGAGGGAATGGAGTTCCAGTTATATTCAACTCGGGTAAAAAATTATTTATCAAAAGCAGCAGTTTAGTGAGGTGGATTTCAGATAAACGGGACCTAGCAGTACGGGATTGAACTGAGAATGAAATATCATTTTATTTCCAGAGAAGTTCTGCTTCTAAGACATGATTTCTCGAGGTTAAAGAGTCCATAAAATCCAATAACATCCTCCCAAATGCATTTAAGTGATATCAAAATATATATTTGAAATTTGTTTTGAAGTTTCCAAACCTAGAACTATTGTGTATTATGTTATCGATATATTTATTAGTCCCTTTAACAAGATAATATATCAATAAATACGAAGATTATTTACATCTCAACTATATAGATACACACCATCTGATGCTTTTGTCTTCATGTTGTCAAGCTAATAAAGGCCATCCACACTCCTCTCCAGCCTGGACCAATATAAAATACCTGTTATATGATAAAATTTTGCTTCCAATGATTGCCTCCACATTTAACAATCATTGCTAGTGATTTTCTGTGCTACTCGGACAACACCTCTCTTAAAACATATTAGGCCACACTAGATGTAAGTGTTCATTAGGGATGGCCGAAAAAACCTTTTTTTTTATTAATTAATTTTCTTTTTAAAAGGCACCTATTTATAATGTTTTCTGATTTTTTTCTGGATTGGTTAGCAGCGTTCATACTGCAAATCATCCATTCGTCATAACATCTTCAGTAATTTTTTCTAAGAATTTGTGGTTACAAACTTATAGTTATTATTCATAATTCTTTTCATGAATGTAATTTTTAGATACAAAAATAAATAGCCTTATTTTTCTTTTGGAAAATAGATAAAATTCATTTTCTTAATTAAGTTTTTTATTGCTCAAAAGTTTACCTTAAAACTTTTATCACTATAGTTAGATCTTGTGTTTTATTTTTTTTTTTTTATATATTTTGTTAAATGTATTTTAAGTATAAATATTTTTATTTGTTACCAGATCTTCTTGGTGGGCCTTACAAGGTTTGATTTAATTCTATAAAATTCATTTTTTTTACTTGCCACTAAGTAATTCTCATATTCTATTCAAACCGATTAAGAATTAGTATATAGAAGTTCAAACATTTAATGTTTTACTCGATTTTGTCTCCTGATATAAAAACTATGAAAACATTCTTTTTTAATATGAAGATGTTCAGGGTTGCGGTCAAAAAGAAAAAAATTGTTAACAACTATTTTTGCTCCTTTTGACCGCAACCCTAACCATTTTTTTCATATTTGAAATTATAATATATATATTTAAAAACTTCAACCTACTCTAAATTAAACAAGTGTAAATTGACCATATTTTGTACTTTATACGGGTTTTTTTAACTAGCCCATCGTTTAGAAGCATCTGCTTTTGCAGGAATATTTTGAAAAAATACTGAAAATTTGTTTTATATAGTGCCGATTAAGAATATCCTCTTTGCTACATTAATGCTTTTTCGAAACGATTTCCATCCTATTTTTGTCTCAGTAATGCAAACTTTTTAGGGGTTTTAGGATTTAAAAAAAATGCTTTTCGATCTATCCTACTGTCCAAATATATTGGTCAAATTCTGCTTTTTTCTATCACTTATATATTTTTTATAATATCACTATACATTATTTTTACCTAGTAATAATAAATTATAATTATAATAAGTAGTATTTTAATAGTATTATTTGATTACAACTTATAGACCGCGAGTTTAGCATATTAAGATGATCTATCTACATGGTCTTTAATTTAATTTTGAATTAACTTGTATGCTTTTTCAGAATTGTTTCAACCTTTCACTGAGATTATGTAATATTCAATGTTGAAACATTCTTCTCCAATATAGATTAAAGACTGCACTCATTGGAGCTGAACCCAGGTACTGCTAATGAATCAAAAATGTCTGATGAAACAACTAAAAGTTGAAAATACCGTGGAATAAGAAATTATTAACTAGTGATTATTTGTTGTATAAGTGTTATCGTTTTAACTGCTTCGTTTATGTTTATTATTCCCATCATACCTTCTTGGTTTGTAGGTATTGCAAAATATCAGATAGTTTTTGTTATTATTATTATTTAATAGATTTTTTGTTAAATATTAGGTCATGAAAAAAAAATATGATTACTCAGATAAAAAGCAGAGCATGGCTTGAAATAAGGGATTTTTTCTTTTCGCTTATTTATTTGCATAAGTCTGGTAAAACTGAGACAATTAATAAATAAGCTGACATGAAATAAAGAAAAAAAAATTGTAGTTTATTAAACATTGGTTTATTATTTGGAGCAATTATTTTTTTATTAATAAATAACACACCATAAAAATCACTGATATTAGTCGAATTGAGTTCATTATTGTACATTTTAATTTTTCTGATGAGCACGTAGAATTTTCCGGGAAGCGTTGGTATATTTAACGAAAATCAAAAGAAATGGAACGGGTTTCCATAGAAACCTGCCTAAATACTTTTAAAACATGAAAATAAAAGGTTCAATATGCCGTTTTGATTGCCTCATTTAATTGCTCTTTTTTTTGTTTTGCAAGGAATTTTATTAATTTTAAAGTAACAGCTACAGTACACAGAAAATAATTTTTATTTTCGACTTGGACAAATAAATGTTCATGGAAAGTTCTCTCATTGAACGTTTGCCTGCTATGTGTCAGTGTCTAGACCAAATTCACACTTTAATACAAACAAAAATCTGAAATTATTAAAAAGTACTAAACACAACCAAAATGACTAAACAAAAACCTTATGAACGACTTTAAACCCAGCTTTTTAATATAAAATTATATTATAACATAAAATTATTTTGTTCAAAAATACAAAATTTTATTCTGTACCTGTGAATGTTTTTTGTTACGTTTCGGCCTATTCTATAGGCAATTTTCTTTCATTTAAAATATAAACAATAGATATTGATAATTTCATAATTTTACTTAATGATGAGGACATTAGATTCAGGCATTGGTAGATAAAAAAAAGTTTTGACTTTTACTCTTCGACTTCTAACGTCTGTTGTCTGGATACCGGTTTAACAAGGTTCAAAATAGTTAGAAAATTATTTATTAGCAACCAAATTAGTTGATGATAAATATTTTTTTTAGCAAATAACTTTCTTGACCACCACTTGGAGTATCCTCCTACAATCCATTATTACATACAGTCATGATTTGTCATGATAAGGATACATTTGCTAAGTTTCATCGGAACTACTAATTTTTCTCCACTTGGAACTATAAATTCCCGCCGTTTTCAAATTTCAGGTGCTTTTTAAATAAACTATACTAAGCCTCCTCTTCCCGTTCTAAACAAATATTTCAAAAGTGATATAGGACCGTCGCTTCCTGGGGGTCTTAGTGGGGCGCGTTCGACCAGAAAGGATGGTCTTTTTTATGTGTGTAATGATCTCTTGTAAGATTGTGGCATGTCGTAAATCGTCCAAGTTACTAACCTGTAAGTTTCTGTTTGAAAAGACAGATAAGTAAGGCTACCACGGAGGACAGGGGTGGAGGGTGCCCCGCCATTTTTCAATGTCAGATACTTTTTAAATATTGTTTGATTGAACTATCTCAAGTCTCCTGTTCCCTTTTTTAAGCAAATATTTCAAAAGTGATATAGGACCGTTGCTTCCTGGGGGTCTTGGTGGGGCGGGCTCGGCCGGAAAGGATGGCCTTTTTTTTATGATCTCCTCTTGTAAGATTGTGAAGATTGTGACGTGCCGTACATCTACCAACCTACTCCCTATGTTTCTGTATTAAATTTGAGATAAATTATTAAGTTATCACTAAAGATTTTTGGTAAACCATTAAGAAAAAAATATACGAAATTTCTACGAAATCAGTAAATGAATGTACTTATTTACATTCAAATCTCAAAGAAGTTGCGAGCTTTTTTAATACTACAGTAAATAATTTTAATTTTCTTTTAAAAAATATATGTGTTTATTCAAAATCTGCCAACTTGCAATGTGATGTTGGAGTTTCCTCCATCCCTGGAGACGATGTAGGTTTTCTTGGGATTACTGTTTCTCTTCAGCAGGTGAAAAAAGTAGGTAAAAACATTCATCAATATCCATATGAAATAAACATGTGTATAAGTTTATTATTTCTGAGGACTTATTCCTTTTTTACAGAAAACATCACTCATTTATTTACAGTAAAACATATGGATTTACGACTATTTAATTTTATAGTCTTTATTACCATGATTCACTAGAATTAGGAATTATTTAAAAAATATAAATTGGTAGAAGTATAAAACATATTTAGTAAAAGAAATAAGAAGCCGATTTCCTCTCGTGGCCACAGAAATGTGTTTCTTTGGTGCGTGTGTCAGTTCCATCTAAAGCAGCCCTAGCAGTCGAGTCATTATATCTGCCCTCAAGCCATAACCTATACTTAGTCTCTTTATATCCCCTTCCATTTGGATTTATAGAATAATCTGTTATGTATATTTTCGTCTAGACAACTACTTTTAAAGTAGTTAGTGTTTAATTGTTAGGATAAAATTAATAGACATGAGTGATCGATTCTCATACTTCTTAAGTATTTGATAAATCCTAAAATAGAATAGAATTTCCTTCATAAAATTAGTAATCGTGAACAACCAGAGTCCAACACTGCTCAGCTTAGAATTTGTAAGAAGGCAGAATTTTACAAACCGAATAAGTCATAACTTACTTCTAATCAGTTAACTATTCAAATATTTTGCTAAACATACTACATTTTAAGACAATAAAATAAAGAAAATTGTTGAATTTAATGTTTTGCTAAAAATTTATACTAAAGAATTCGATTTTGTTATCACGGTGATGTACAAATATTGAAAATGACTTTTGAAAGATATTACGTTCGAATGGGCGTAAAACATTCATGTATCAAGTCACCTACAAAAAAAAAAAAAGATTTTTTTCTCAACGATCAATTATATGTAATCAAACTTTAAAAATTTCAAATATTATACAAATTCTAAAACTTATTATGAAAGAAATCATGGATGAAAATTGAGGAAGAACTATAGAGTAACTTTCGTTCTGATAAGTTTTGTTTCTTTATAATATAAGCATTATTAATCCAAAATTTAGTATAACTTACCAGTCAGCAAACTCAAGGGGATGGGATTACCCTACTCTCCTTCTAAGTAAAAATGAAAGCAAGAAGGAAGGGTGCTCTGGTTTACATTGGCGTAAATAGGCATTTTCCACATTAATAGAATTGCCAGTAAAACCGTTTATTTAATTGCAAATGTGAACAAAAAATAAGATGTATATGCTATTTTCAATTTCAATTTGATTTATCAAAAATTCATTGAGCTATTCTCAAGAATTTAGCGCTTTTGCTTCTGTTCGATTCAAAATACCCTTTTCAATGTGAGTAGTATGAATTTCAAAATATATTTTGTATTTATTTAGATTATATTTTACATTTATTTGCATTATATTTATATTTATTTATACTTTATTATATATTTATATACATTATATTTTATATTCAGATTTATTTACATTATATTTTATTGTTTGATTAAATAAAGTTTTATCCATTTTATTC
Source organism: Halyomorpha halys (assembly GCF_000696795.3). NCBI lineage: Eukaryota > Metazoa > Arthropoda > Insecta > Hemiptera > Pentatomidae > Halyomorpha > Halyomorpha halys. The sequence continues at coordinate 129,639 of NW_027111449.1, forward strand.
TATTTGGAAGTCCGACGTTTCGGCCATCCTCAAGGATAATCTCAATACAATTTTAGAACTAAACCATTTAAAAAACAACTTCATCCAGGCTATTCTGCCCAGGTCAATCCAAAAAATTACCCTAATTAGTCAATTTTAACATTAAATAAAAATAAAAATTATTTATCACAGTAACCTTCTTTGTTAAAAGAATTAAAATTTATTTAATTAATCAATATTAACCAGTCCCAAAAAAGTGTTAAGACTACAAATAAATTAAATTTTATATTTATTTGCATTACTTTGTATTTTATGTTAAATATAATTAATAAACATAGAGACATTATACAATTTAATAAACTAAGTTTTCTGTATCTAGATACATCATTTTATTAATATTTTTACAGAACAGTTATTGAAAAATGAATTTATTTTAAGTGATTAAAAGAAATATTTTTTTCTGATCCAATTGTGAAAGTTTGTTATTAAAAAAAAAAATATTAATATTGACATTAATTTTTAAAATATATTGCTGAGATAAGGATAAAAGCAAGTTTCAGTGGTCAAAATATTAACACATATTTTTGAAGGAAAAGTTTGTATAAATTTCTACTTTAATACCAAAAAAAGTGTGTAAACCTGAATATAAATGGCCGAAGAAGAAAAAAACATACATAAATACCACAAACGTCACGAGTTTAATTTAGTTATTATAGAAATAATAATAAAGCAAATGAGATGAGTATATGATACATTTTTTTATAGAAATAGTTCGAATAACTTATTAATAGAATAACGCGAGGTTCTATAAAAAATTGTTTGGAAACCCAAAAGTTCAGCACGGTACTTGCTTACAAGTGTTTCTTGAGTACTAGTTGCAGGATTATTGAAGTATCATTCCTTAACGGATATAAGATTGAGTTATCTTCAAACTATATTAAATAGAAATAAAAAAATATAGTGATCTCTCCAGATATTACTAGTTAAGTGTTCTGAACAGCTTTCAGCTAAGAAGTGGATAAAAAAGCCTTATCCAACAATATAATATATTTCACAGAATAAGAGCTGAGATATAAAGTAGATAAACGGTGGTGGGGTTCGGAGAAGGGGACACGAGGACCAAGGAGAAGCCAAGACCTTTCACTGACCATCTTGCTCTGTATGCTAATCGTGGTGACTCAACTCTACACCCAGCTGGCTATCTATAAAGGATCATTGCCCAACCAGAACTGTTTGAAAATGATACATCTAAAAAAGTATTAATATTAATCTTGTGGATCGCAATAATAATAATTATCAATAGATTATAGATTTAATAACAAGTATTATCAAATGATGAAAAATTAAACAAAAATTATTAATTTGTAAATTATTTCATTATTGGGCTATCGGATTACAGATATCCAAATGTTTTCAATTAGCTAAAATAAGTTGACTAAATAAGAAATAATAAAAATTGCTTGGTGGTTTAAAGTTATTTCGTGTATTTGAATTTTTCTTAAATCTGAGGTAGGCCTGCTTATAACTAATTAATTGTTTATACCCTGGAGTAGTTAACCATGTTCTAAGTATAAATTTTTAATGTCCATAAACTCTTCCTTATTTTATTTTTTTAATTAATGTTTCTAGGTACGAGATGTGTGTCTGGTGTATTTATTACATTATTAATTATATATAATTTTCTTTATGTTTGTATATAAATTATTTGGCTATTGTCTAAATATGTTTTGTTATATCGATATGATTTAAGTTTTATCTCATATAATGTCATATCTGAAAGGATATTTAGAACGCTAATACTTAATTGCCATTAATTGTGGCAGCTTGTTATTATTGTGAATTAATATTATTCTTTTATAAAAACTATTATTATACTTCCCCTCAATTTTTTTTTTCCAATGAGTACATATCAAATGAAAAAAAAAAATAACAACAAAAGAATCATTTACTATGAACATACAGAGCTATCTAAAATTTTAAAAAAATCTTATTTATTTATAATCTTTAAATTTCTTTCTTGAGACTGGTAAATTTTTTACTAAATAATTAAAAAACACTATCCAAATTGATGAATACTCCTTAAGTCATAGACCCAATAATAAAATAAAAAACTATTATAGTATAATAAAGGACAAAATTGATACAAAAAATCAATCGGGATTAATATATAAAATTCCCTGTTTAAATTGTCCAGCTATATATATAGGTGAGACCAAGCAATTATTGGGTGACAGAATTTATCAACACAATAATGATTTGAAAAATAAAGAAAAGGATCCAAATAAAACAGCACTAGTCCAACATGCAACCAAAAACCAACATATTTTTGAATTTGAAAATACACTCATTTTACATAAAGAGAATAATACATACAAAAGGAAAATACTGGAATCCATTTACATATCTGAAAATATTGATTACACAGTAAACTTCAAAACAGATACGAGGAATTTAAATCAACATTATGCAGAAATATTAAGTAAGATTAACTTATAAATAATATAGGATAATTTATATATGGATAATTACAGTTAACCTGGATAGGAATTTTACTAATGTAATAAAGAGAAAATAGTGACAAAAATGTAATTATGATAAATAATTTTTTAAATGCTTGAACTGAGTAAAGGTAGGTTACAAGTGAGGTTATAATAAAAGTGTATAAAGAGTGGTAAAAGATAAAGAATTTGACTGTGATTTTTAATGTATTTTTGACATATTAGGTAATTAAACAAATGTGAGATATACTGATTAACAAAAAATAAGTTTACCTAATGGTTTTAATGTTGTTCATAGATATAAAGTTTTGACCTGGGCAGAATAGCCTGTATGGAGTTTTTTTAAAATAGTTAAATGATATGTCTCATAGTAAATTAAGGTAAGGTAAATTATAAATAATAATGTTAAATAATTGAATGGATTGTAGGATCATACAAATAATGAAAAATTTTTGTAATAGATTGTCCCTGAAGATGGCCGGATTGGCCGAAACGTTGGGCGTGTAAATGAAATAAATGTTTTGAGACTATAATTTGGATAGTGTTTTTTAATTATTTAGTAAAAAATCTTATTATCATTACCTTTATATATTTTTGTTATTTACTGACGATTCATGAGGTATTGTCGGTGCTTAACTGGCGTATGAGCAAATTTTACAATCTTAGTTTTTGTTCAATTTAGCGGGGTTTCCTATTCTCTTCGGTATGCCAGTATGAAGAAATATAATGTTTGTTTGTTTGTTTGGTTTTAATCCCAAACTCTTCAATCCCATATCACAGCCCTCGAAGAATGGTAACGTAATTGGAGGATTAAAATAAATTCCCACAAATCGCATCAAATTACCTTTAAGTTAGTAAACCTACTGACTGCCCTACAGTATACTTCAATAATGTTGCCCTTACCCCTGTTGAACATATCCGCTACCTTGGACTACATCTGGACAAACGATTAATCTGGAATCCTCACACAAAACTGAAAAGACAGGAAACTGCACGTCGATTTCGACTATTACAGCACTTACTAGACAAACCGTCCAAACTTCCAACATTTTATAATAAAAATCCAAATCAAAAGATCACTTACAAAAAAAAATAAATGAAATGAGAGTAGACCTCGGGCACGAACTGAGTTTATACCGACCCTGTAAACGATAATCTACGATCTAGCACAATTGTCTATTATTTGCTAGAGAAAATACAACAATCGTGCGGGAACATTATTTTAGAAAATTTGTTTCTCTTTAGTTTCTGAATGTATTAATCTATGACCGACCCTTTTTTAAAGAAATAAACTGAAAAACATGAACTTCTCCACCCTTCAGTATTTGGTCCTATCTTAGCATCCCAGGAGTTTTAGTATGTTCATCTTCTAAGAAGTCCAAAAAAGTCATACCATTTCCTTCCATAACTCCTTTTGGGTAATCATTGACTAAACTACTCAGATAATTCAGATAATGATATCATCTTCTTTTTCCACTTGACAGTTTTTGTGGGTATGATGCTATTAAACTAAGTATTCCTATATATTTCTTTTGCGTCATTGGATTATAAAATATACTGTGACGTCTCAATAGCTCCATTATCGACATAAATGAGATAAAAAAATGTAATAAATTGATACATTATTTATGTCACTCGTTCAAAATTAAAGTGGATATCTCCTACCCCACTTACGAAGAAGATGGTCGGCTACAGAAAATCTGAAAAGGATTACGTAATGACAACTTTCAATAATAAATAGGTTAACAGCCTTATACAACAATATTTTTCTTACTTTGGCGAATCCTTTCCAGTTTACCTCATACCAATTTTGGTTTATAAATGCTTTAGGGATGTTAATTAAAACATAAATCAAAAACATTCACCTCTTTGGTATGCTCAAGGTTGTCGTGCTCAGTGTTTTTTTAGTAATGTTATATTTAGCCAAAACTTGTCTTTAACTTATTAATTATACCTTTAAAAAAGGTACTATAAATGTGAAATTTGATCAAAACATGTCTATTGCTAAATTGCAAACCAATAGCCAAAGCTTAACTTAGATACATAACGTCGTTAATCAATGAAAAGTTGACCAACATTTACGAAGTGATTCTCTTCTTGAAAGAACATTAATTAATTTTTATGGGTAAATATGTTTATAATTGATAATTAAATTATTTTAACAAAACATATATTGCATTATTGCTATATAACATAAGAGTGCAAATCAATACCATTGAATATTATTTTATATATGAAAGTATGAACTGCAAAACATCTAATTTCCTTTTAAAAAAAATCGAGATGACAATGTTATTACAATACATTTTTTTTACTGTCAGCTTATAAAGTTATCTAAACTGAAATTTTTTTTCATTTGTTTTTTTAAAGTTAAAAAATAATAGTTAGTTGTCATCTCGTAATGATTTCTTCATTTCTTTTTCGCGTTTTGCCTCCACTATCCATTGTATGACAGCATCATATTGTCAATACCAGATTTCTTTATTTGCCGAGAATAACCAAAGTTTCTCCAAAACAAGGGTTGTCTAGTTACATATAGTATGAGAACCTGATAAATATAGAATCATTGAAATGGTTTCTGCAACATTAAACACTGTATTAAAAAAAAAAAAAAAAAAGATGGGGAAAAAATGTAATAATTAAAACTTTTATCATTCCGTGATCCGCATAAGATCCTATAAATTATAAGGAAAAAGAAGAAGAAAGTGTGAGAAAAAGTTGCTGTCCTGTATAAGAGGGCTGAAAATTACTAATTGCATTTTTGAGATATAATTACCCTTGTTGACCCTAATTATTTTTAGACGCGACAAGACCTAGATTATTCTGAAAGGAATTTAATACATGCAATATCGTTAAGAATGGAAGCGCTGGGATTTTCTTGAGTTCTGCTTTTCCCTTCGCAACAAGGGACAAGGTGAGTTTTCAGTTTCTCATGCCTAGTGAATATAGTGAAGATTAGAATGGATATGATTCATTTTACTTTTTTTATAATTAAGATTTTTTTCTTTATTTTGTGTATATATTAATTTATTTATTCAATTATTGTAAATATTTATTGTTATTTACAAATCGGTATTACATATGACACTTTAATGTATCTGATGGTTAATAATAAATGTATTATTTATTTCGGTATGTAGAAACTATTTTATTATTAATTCTAGAATAAATTATATAAAACATTTAAAAATGTATATATTTCCAAAATAATGACATAATTAAATTTAAAAATTTTCATAAGATTATTTATGATCTGCATGACTTATTTGAACTAGAAATTAGGTTTTATATTTTTTGTTTTATGTACAATACATTTTTTTTTAAATTATGGCTGCTTCAATATTTAAACACGGAATATATCCTGTTAATTCAAAAGCCAATTAACAGCTGCCTCCTTGATCGAGGCTATTGAACTTCACGACAACACGTAATCTATTTTACTTTGTGTATCTGTATTATTTATCAATTATAGCCGTATCCGTTGATATCTGCCCAACGGTTGGAGGTCATCCCCAGTCATTGACGCCTCTCATCCAGTCCACCGTTCGCTGATTCGATAAACAGTTCCTATAAAAGGATGTTTATGATTGACCAGGCATTGCACTTTTTATAATTGTATAATATTATTTTGATTGGTAAATATTTTATTATTAATTCTATTTATTCTCTTAATTATTTGGATCAAGAACATCGAATTATGTTGACCATATTATAATTGATTTGTTAAAGATGAGTTACTTATTATGTTCACATTAAAAGCGCAGTTAAAAAAAAATGCCTTAAATTTCACTATCTCTATCTTCCTCAACAAAATAATATGTATCTTAGACAAAAATCTGAGCTTATATCGGTCAGAAGCAGTATAGTGTATGTTTAGGAAATCAGTTTTAATCTCATAAATCGGTAGTGGATACAAAAAATTGTGTATATGTACATTCTTCATTGTGAATTACATGATTTTGAATGAAGATAGTTTCCCAACTATATATTCCTATGAACATCGACAGCAAGATCTGAATGTTTATAGTAACATCTTTCTTTGATTTTTTTTTGTTAGCTATGAAACTCTGTTTAGACACACCTCAGTTATTTTGGCAGGCTGTAGAACGGAATACTTCCTATAGAAATTTTAAAGTCTAAAATAAAACAAATACATTTAAATAAAACTTGGTTTCGTTGTATTGGATATATGATGTGTTCAGTCGTAAAACATGGTAACTGAAATGTTTCGTGAATTGCAGTTTTTGGTCACCGGTTTTTATAAGGCTGATTGTATAAATAGCTTAAATAATCTTTAGGAAATTTGTTTTCTTAATATAATAATGTTGATATTAAGTTGTGTTAGGTTTAACATTGTAAATAACAAACAATTTAACATTGTAATAGTTTTATTTATGTTAATACTATGTTTTACCAACGAACATCTCATATATTTAGTCCATTTCGATGAAACTATGAAAACAAATAACTGCAAATAGTTAAACTGCAAAAAAAAAACAGACAAATAAGACTATTAACGGTTCATTTTAAGGTATATAAATTGGCTTAGGGGTAATAAAATGACATGCCAAATGACGTACATTTGTTATTAAAGAAGTCTAGAAAAATTCTAATATTATTATTAAACAGTTTGTATTTTGTAATATAGTTGGTTGGATTGTGATTTTAGACAAATTATTGCGTAAAGTAATTTAATAGATAAAAAAGGAGCATTGTGGCCATAATTCAGACTTTTTTCAAAATTGTGGCCTGTCACAGTCTTGCCTAAAGCAAATTAATTATATGTTTATTACTTGTATGAATTTCAGTTATAATAAAATTACGATCATTTAAACCAAATTAATAAATATATTGCGGAATAAAGCCACCTAAATGTTATTCACATTGACTGTAAGGATTTCTCCAGTTGCATTATGTAAATTACTTGCGAAATCAGTACGATTTCTGTTGGACTGATTTATATTTCCTCTGTGAGACATTTCAATGATTTTGACAGTAATGCATAAATTATATATTTTTTTCTTAATCCAATAAGAAAAAAAAGAAAATGTCTTAATTGTTTATTTAATCGAACAAATATTTTAAGAAAATGTATTATTTTTTTTCTGGTCTAAGAACATGTATGGCTTTTCATAATAAAGCTTGAAAAATTCATAATCACAATAAAGTGGGCAAATAATTGAAATTATTTTTATAAAAAAATTATTTTTAATGCTAAATGTTTCAAAGAATATAAGCCATATTTGCTTGGCTCTGAAACGAAGAGTTTATATCTGACTGAAGGAGAAACCAGTTTTGGAATTTAAGTTGCAACGGTCAACTTGAATAGGTTGAGGTGTTGCGTTAAATTTGAATGTTGTCGTAACTTTGAGTATGTTATGCAAACTGCTCGATTTTGTTTTTAATTATGACGTTAATTAATTGATGTTTAAAAATATAATTTTCATATCATTTTTTAGTCTTTAGTTCGGGTCAAGTTTCACGATGATCTACACTTCAATCTTCTGATCTAGTTTTTAATTATTAGGAAAAAATAGGTAAATAAAAATTTTCTTCTTAGTATAAAGTTTTTATTTTCCGGAAAATCTAAACGCTCTGTTTTTTTTATTTTATAATTTGAAAAGTTTATTAGTTAGGGAATGTGCTAAAGAGAATTCGAAAATTTGTGTTATGTATTCGAACCTGTAATTTAATATTTAGTTTATAAATAGAAGTTATGTGTAAATATAATATTTAGTTTTTGAATCTATTATCATATAAAATAATCAATAAATAAATCTGTATCGCTACAACCCCTGAAGTGTCATGGGTGCAGAACTTTGCAATTGTTATTAGACCAACGGTTGTGTGAGGAGGCGATTTTTTCAGAATCAAGTCCGACTGTATTAAGCCGGATGAACTCCGGAGGACTCCACAGGGTTGATTCACGGATATAGTAACAAAATAAATTAAATCTGTCACAGCCGGATTCTAACCCGGGTTTTTGATATTAGTAGTGCAGCGACTTACCTCTGAGCTTCCCATATTATTACATATATTTAGTTTAAAAATATAGGTATATATAACAGGATATAAATATTTCTCGAGAAAAATGAACTTATCATTTTTTATTCAATTCTTTAATTAAATAATTTACATAAAATTCGGTATTTCTAAATTTATTTTAATTTGATTGCTCATTAAAATAAATATAATAACAGTTTTTTTAAGCAACAAATTTATAAAAAAAAAGAAGTTGATTATTCAACTTCCCAGAGTTGTGTCAAGTTATATTAAAGCTTAATTTATGCTTAAAAATGGCCAAAACTCAAAAGACTGAAACGCCAACATTTTTTCTCTTATTATTTAATTTTTTTGAATAAAATGTTTTCAGCATTTATAATAGCCCTTTTTTGATCCATGATAGATGAAATGTATTATCAATATTGATCTTTAGACTCAAATTTCATTTAAAAATGAATTTATTTTTGATAATTATTAAAATTTTTATAATAAAGAAATATTTGTTTAATCGATTAATGAAATTAAGTTCATTGATTGATGAAATTAAGTTTAGGTTTTTTTTTTGTGAAACTATTAATACAACAGGTTGTATAGCTTATTGAAATCGCATGAATTTGTTCAAATTTAAATTGAGTCCTATTGAAATTTAGTAGCAGATTCAACATGTATCTCTGAGTAGGATGTAGAAAAGGTTACAGCACTTTGCGAATGCCAAGCCCTTGAGTTTTACATACTGTAACTATATTGCTAGAAAAAATCCCAGAGATTTACCCAATCCTTCGGGAATCTCTTGATGATTAGAAAGGTGGGAAGATGCATATGGGTCGAGGTGAAGATGCGTTTCGTATCCCTCAGTATAATAATGATCAGATATAACTCAAATTCGGTTAAAGTTGAGTTACATCATAGTACGTTGTTAGCAACATAAAATGTTTAGTTAAAAAAAAATTCAAATTTTAATGTTTTTTTTTTTAATTAACAGTATTGCTACTGCATCACCATGGGTTAAAGAATTTCTTCCAAAAACATTCGAATCATATCTTATTAAGAAATAAATTTATAATACTCTTAGTGATAATACAGTTAATATTAATTATAAAAATAAGACATGGATTTGGTTGATATTGAACCAACTTCTAATATAAATTAAAACTCACAATTGATAATTTAGCCCCCTCAAAAAAAATCCGAAAAATCATCTTCGATAGTTATACACAATATTAGAATTATATTGTCTGACGATTTCTATTTAGAATAAATAAAACATCATTACCCACTAAACATTTATTTTTTTTATTATAATTATGAGAATACATAAAATGTGACCTTATCAACAACACTAACACTGCTTAGACTATCGTAAAATTGCATTTAATTTTAATTAACATAAGAATTATTTATTTAGGAAAAGTGCTTCTATTTATTGGAATATTTAAAATATGCATAGATCTAAGATTAAAATAAAAAAATAATTTTAGGGTATCAAGATTCTTTGTTAGGCAAATTGTATATTAATTCCATCATACAATGATCTAATCATTTGCTTCATGTATTTATTCAAAAATTCAGAAACAAAATAATTCTGGAAAGATATTTTTTTTTTTACAGTGCCCTACTTTACATGAGGTAGTAGGTATATATATTTCACTTGAGATGGTAGTCACTGTCCATGTAGACGTGACTTGAGTAGTCTTCGAAGAATTTTAGCAGTATGCCAACTGGGTCACCTCTTACCCTATATAGTCTTCCAACATCGATTCTAAATTAATGTTGATCCGGTTGTCATCCTCAACGAATTAATTGAATTGATAAATGAAGCGTTTGTTTCCATTTCGATTCAGTTTTTATCAAGACATTTTTGTTCATTTCATAACAATTTGATATTACAATTTGATTTTGTGAATATATTGTTAATATTTCGTTTAATTGTAAATTAAATCTGTAGATTCACTTACTTTGATATTTTTATAATTAACTGACCCAAAGAAGTCTTTCCATTGAGCACTGATTTAAGTCACTTATTTAAATTTACTGTATCAATCAGTATTTCCTAAAAAATTTAATTATTATTATTATTAAATGGGCTACAGACCATGGAGGTCAAAGTCCTCTCGCGATGTATTTCCAAATATATCGTCCGTTTCTTGACGTGTTTTTCGTAGGGTGGGTACATCTATACCACACCATATACCACGCCTATTTTTTTGTGAGTGCTACTCTCATTGGCTAACTGGCCTCACAAATGCCCGGGGAAAGGTTGTGAGTGAATTTTGCATTATTTTGTGCTTGAAAAAAGCCCGGGTGGGACCTGGATTCGATCTGACAACCTGTGGGTTGGTAGACTGGCGCTTAACGACCCTGCTACCACTATAATTATTTTTGTATATATTTATTTTTTATATAGTTTTTCAGTATAACATTTATGTATATA
>NW_027111449.1:140626-156958 GCF_000696795.3 Halyomorpha halys
ACGAATGGAATAAATTTGTATTAATTATTTTTTTTAAGTCACATTGGGTTGAAAGATAAAATATGAAAAAAATAAATAAAGAAAGAGGAAAGGATAGAGAAGGAAGAAAGAGAGAAAAAAAGGTAGAATTAGCAATTTTCACCGTGCAAACGGGCTTTTATGATCTTTTTTACGCCTTAAATTGTTATATCAACTACATCACTACATGGACTACACGGACATTTTCTTTCTATTTTAACTTTTTTTTTAGTATTGATGATTAGTGATTAATCTTATAACTAGTATATTTCCTTTAAAGATTGATGTTTGATTTTTTTTTCACTCCAGGTATAAAGGATCTATATTAGTTCTCAAACGTATTATTGGTTGTGAAGAATTTATTTGAGATACTCAGAATGGCCAATATACAGTGGGCTATACAATAATCTCATAGCAAATGTTCTCTAGGACTTTTCTCTTTCATAGAAATATCCAGCTGATTTATCTCTCTGTTCCTCTCTATAGAACAGAGAGATAAATCAGAGGATAAAGTGGGTATATAGAGAGGAGATAAAGTGGTAAAGGAGATAGAGTGGTTAACTCGATGAGAAGGCTGAGCACCTGCCCATTACTATGGGCCTTTCGCACGCTCTAACTGGCTTCTTCAAAACAATTAAACTCACTTCTCACCATTTACTGCTCGAAGCCGTTAAACTTTACCGTTAAATCTCCACTGGGACAAATATTTTCTTCTTTTCCGAAAAGGAAACCCCGCGACCCACTTTTATTGTATCGAATTTTCCTTATTTCTTGCCAACCTCCTTGCAGGCGCTTTCTACTGCTCGGGGTAGATAAATGAAAATAGGTTAGGGAAATAAAATTGTTCGATGAGACAGGTAGTAAGTACCCTGTATGCAATTCTCAGACATACGGAAAAAAGTCAGCTATGGAATGAAATGGAAAACATACATTCTATAATTTTTTTTTATAACCTTGGGAAAATGTGTGTATTGCAAACATCAACTTTTCAACTTACTCTGTTCTGAAAGTGCACTTTGAGGTTAATTTTTTTTTAAATAGAAAGGTTGGGAGGGAAGGCTTTTTATAATAAAATGGTCGGCATAAATAAAATATATGATAGTTCAACATTTGTTTTAATCTATTGATTTAATTGTATTTACGCTAGTTTCATAATTGTTAATAGCTATAAGAAATTCAAAAAAATTACAATAGGCAAGAATATAAGTAGCTTTACATCCTGCAAAATGATCTGAATTTCTGATTTGATTGAAAATGATCTGACCTAGGGATTTACAGATATAATTCCGACTCCAAAAAATTTCGCTATTACATTTTCTGGATTCGAAATCCTGACAATCAGAAAAAATTTAGGGAGGATCCGCCCAGAAATAATTGCAAATACCTGGAGTAAACTCATTGAATTAAACAGTCGAAGACAAAATTGTTCATTTGAATGACGTCGGGTTGTTAAAATCCTAATTAGGTAGCTGAGCAAGTAAGAGAAAAAGCGAAATTAAATTTCGCTCTTCGAAATCCATGATTTTTTGTCAGTATTCATGTGAAGTTTTTTTTATTTTCTTGTGAAACTTTCTTCTTGTGGGTAATATTCTTATACGCTTGCGAACCAGATACCTGTATAATTAAAAAAAGGTATGAGGATAAATCGGTATAGTATGATTTACGATAAAATCATAAATTAGTTAAAAATAGTAAGACAATAAAAATGAAATTTCAAAATCATCAGTAGAGTATTAATAATTTTAAGTATGAATTTTATTTTATTCCCTCTAAGTAGATTTGGTAAAGTCTAGTGTTCAATTGTTATATATAATTTTTTTTATGTTATGATATTTAAAAGACAGTCAAATGGGTACATAGTTACATACTTTTTATGCTGAACTAAATCGGAACAAAATCAGGGCTTGTCTCTGTTAAGTTTCTTTCGACGGAACATTAGAAGCTTTGTCAGAGCATTGGTTTTGTTCAAGTCAAGAGGTGAACACAGGGGATAAAGTGAAGTGATAGTCTCTCCCTCTTCGACTTCGTGGATGATTTCGTCTCTAACATAAAAAAAAAAAAAAAAAAATGATATCAAGTTTTGATATTTTCGAAAAAGAATATAAGAGGTGTCCTTTGACGTCAATAAAGCGATAAAAATAGATTTGATAGTTTATTATAGGAGGAAAAATTGTTTATTTGAATGAAGATAGGTTGTTCAAAATTGTTCAAAACGATAAATAAGCCTATACAAGTATACAATAATAATTATAAACATTAGCAGTATACAACACTAGAATATTACTTTTTTTTTGTTTCATCTGAAACAAGAGAAGAATCGACAAATTGTTCCATAAATATCCATAATTAAATGAATCAATTCCCACTATAATAAAATGTTTTCCTAGAAAAACGTTGTTAATTATGGGGGTTTCAATAATACTGCCCCACTAATCATTTCAACTGATAGAAACGATGAATTAATTATAATGTACTTTTGTACTGATATTCCACTAGATATGAGAACTATGTTGCAATTGAGCTTTTACATCAAAATACGTTATAAATTCATTTTCATATATTTTGGATTTTGTTTTTGCTAGGATTTAGTTAAATAATAAAAAATTATAATTAGTTTTAATATCATCTAAGAAAAAGCTGTAGGATATTTCATAATATGTACAGACCAGGATAACATATCATTACCATGGAACAATAAAAACAAGAACTGAATTTTAAAATTTTCTGTGACAAGCTGGCTCGAAATGAAAAATAAAATACCAGTAGATTTTGAAAAACCATTGTGGCTTCATATAGGTACTATCATATTGTTCAGAAAAAAAACATTTAATTTTCATTATGATTATTTATCGTTATTTTTGTGAAATGAGATCGTCAAAGTAACAATTGGACAGTAATCCAATTTTGAGTGATTTTTTGAAAGTTTTTAAAATTTGATTGGTTGATGCTAGGTTCATTTTTATTTTTTTAAATATTGGTTTTAGCGCAGAGTTAATTTAAGACATTCTTTTTTTCTTTATTTAGAATTTTTGTTAAAAATCACCCATGGTGTAATAATAATCTAAAAGCATTTAGAATAGTGATTTTGTACAAACATCAGTTTTTCAAAAATTATTGCTGAGGAGGTAATAACCGAGCACGCTTGAGATTGATCACTAGAGAAGTTTGGCTAAAACATTATGGGTTCGAATACCACGTGAGTGAGTGATTTATTTCCTACGTGATATAAATCTTGGTTGACAGCCTTGGAGTCAAATAAAAAAAAAAATTATATTCTCTCTCTGCAGTCTATAAGTCAATAAATTATCGTTACTCCTTTATTCCAGTAGCTGCTGAATGATATACAAATCTCAGGTGCCTTACTCGTTCTGAATCTAAGTCCTGCTTCCTCCTGATGAAGATATGACAGGAGCAGTTGGACATGGATCATAGGCAGGACGCCAAGTAGTCAAAGGAATCTCGGCCGCTGCTTTCTTTGCTCTTAATAGTTTTCTTTCCAACTAGATCCAAGCGGATCTCTTCGTTACTTTGATAGTTTCACTGCGACTTGCCTTATAAATACACTTACAGGGTAAGCCAATGGTTGTTTACATCTATCTTATGTTCTTAACTGGAAAAGTTCTTATAAATCATGCTATGAACAAAGGATGGTTCCTGCTTGAACATTATTTCTTATCCTTTAGTAAAAAGACATAAATTTTGATATAATTAAAAATGTGAACCTAATCGTTGGGTTTGGTAAAGGTGGGTGAATATTTCAGCAGTCGAAAAAAAACCTTAAAATATATCAATGCAATGGAACTAGGTGTATCTTGCATTTTAAACTGAGAAGGAGGGGGATTTGAAACCATTAAATTTGAATAAATTTATTCAAGTAAGAATTTGAAAAAATTACAATGAGAATAATTAGATTCTCAACCTCTACAACTCTCGAAATCATCAAAATATGGTTAACATTTCGAACGATTATATCACTCGGACACAAATATGATGAATTAATGTACTCAACGACAGAAGACCTTAAGATTTGATTTTATTGTAAAATTAAATGTTACATCAAGATTGAAATATACTTCTTTCTAACTAGGAAGCAATAACTTAAGGCTAAATTACTTCATGTCTAACCCAATTGACAAAGAATATTGTCTATAACTGGCAAATACATAGGAAAAGGGGGAGAGAGTGGATGATAATGGCAAACGGATATAAAAGAACCAATAGTATTTATGGTATTTCATAGCAAAAATGACGAAATAATGAATAGCTACGGTGTTGAACTTTTGTCTCCAATAAAATAGTAGTCGTAAGGAGGATTAGGGTATTCTAGGAAATGTTTGTGATTCCAAGTGAATTGGCATAAGAATATATTTCATATTAAATTATTTGATAACTTATAGCATTTTTTGGTGAAATGAAAGTTTAGGTACGAGAGGAAGTGACAAATATGGATTTTCCAAAAGCAAACAAAATATATGGCATCTTCCTGTAGTTCCAGATTGGTTAGTTTGGTCTAACATTTGTACTATAGCAAAAGTGATACAGGACCGTCGCTCCCAGGGGTCTTAGTGGGACGGGCCCGGGCGGGAAGGATGACCTTTTTGTATGTATGTTATGACCCCACCTTATAAGATTGTAACATGTCGTACATCGACCGACCTACTCGCTATAAGTGTCTGTTTGAAAAGTCAGATAAGTAAGGCCACCATGGAGGGCGAGAGTGGAGGATTTCACGCCGTTTTTCAATTTCAGGCGCTTTATAAATATTGTTCGATTAAACTATCTTAAGTCTCCTCTTCCCGTTTCAAGCAAATATTTTAAAAGTGCTATAGGACCGTCACTCCCTGGGGGTCTTAGTGGGGCGGGCCCGGCGGGAAGGATAGCCTTTTTTTGTGTTATGATCTCCACTTGTGACTTGTATTCACATCCAAAAATGATATAGTATAAAATAATAATTTTTGAAAATCGTTTATATTTAATAATTGTTTGTTAACAGTCAGAATCGGAACCAAATTTGTTTCTTGGTGTCTAAAACATAAATCACGAGTGTAAAGATTTTGTGTAAATTACAGAAAAAGTTTGTGAATTTCTTCCTCCCACATTGTTAGTGAGGACGTAAATTAATTTTAATAATAAAAATAGAGAAATCGCGCTAGATATTTGCTACAACATATGGATATTTCCAACAATTCATAGTAGGTTCATTCGCTTAAGTAGAAACAAATTTAAGTTACTCCAGCTTTTATACATTAAATGTGACTTTACCGGAGTGCTACTTGATATCAGCAGTTTTAATGCAATATCCAAGAGACAAAAAGGGTTATAGTAAAACAAAGGTATCGACTCGGAAGGACCCACTTCTCTAGCTCTGGCACGACAGGTTCCAATTACAATGCTGATTGCTGCCCCAACTAGTTCTGGCCCTTATAGTCTTCCAACTGCGGAACATCATGACCCACGGCATCCAATAGGCATTATGTCTCAACAACTGCTAACTTAAGAGGGTTCCTTCGTTTTCCTAGAAAATTCATATATTTTCTACAATGCTCTTATCAAACATTTTTTTTCTTCCAATCCCTATTTTAATTTATTCTTGATATACTCATTCATTATTGAGTATATGTTATATTTTCAGTAATTTTAGCATGATCAATTTTATGAATAATTCTTTTATTACAAAAAAATATGATCACAGAGATCACTTCAGGTCGAAAAAAAACATAAGGAAACTTCTTATTTCTAAATAATTAAACCACAATATCCTGTTGTCATTTTGGGACTGGTGGAAGTGACAAACCAGGTGTCAGGAAACCGCAGCTCGCGTGTACCGCATGTACCTCTCAATATAACGGTTCTTTGATAATAGTATTATTAAATGTGGCACATACTGCGTTTTATTGAAGAAGTTGTTTATTTAAAAAAAATGACACAAAAAGGAAAAGGTATAGTAAATAATTATACTGATAAAGAATTAATTTATTAAAAATATATTTTCTAAAGAAATTTCTAGGATGTTGGACAAGTATAATAACCTCTGGTAGTTATTACAGTTCCTTCCATAGGAAAAGTAAAATTATTTCATCTTTTCCGAATTGGAAATAGCAGCTTTTGAAATGCAATGTCTTGACTTACCCAATTGGTTTTATGAAAATTAAAATTCTAGAGGCATAAGTTACTGAAATTGAGATCCTAGGAAGAGAAAAATACACTAGATTTTCATATTAGCTATTAACTGTGATAAAGAAAAATCAATAAATAAACTGATGCAGTTAACTAAAATCATTGATAGAGTTTGAAGCCAGTAACGAATAAAATTTTTTTGCAATATTGATTTCAATAATATTTAAAAGAAAAGGAAAAGAAATATTTTTCCTATAAGAAAATTGCTCAAAATTAATTCAGAACCCAATTAACTAAAAAGTACTCAGAACATAGACAACATTCTTACGGAATTCAAGCATCTCGTATTTTTAATATAAATAAACACATTTTCAAACTCACCATTTAATTCTGTGGAGGTGAACAAACAGATAATTTTCAGGCATTGATCAATAAATCTGAAAAGAAAAAAAAAACAATATTACTTATCTAGACGAAAATTGGTGAAAGGTTATTACTACTCTAATAATGCTATAAAAGAATTTAATTTATTAATTCAATAAATTATAACAATTACAAAAAAATAAAATGGAATATATAAGGGCGCTAGTACACTAAGGCTTTTGTTCATAAGACATGGCAAGTGAATTTTTTTACGAACTGAAATTATATAGTGCCATTGGCTTTTTTAAAGGCTGAATTCATAAATTAATGAAACATTTTTAAGGGATTTTGTTTTCTTGGGAGAATCATATGGATATTAAGTTATTGTAAGCGAGTACTAGTTCAAGGTAAAACATTGTAATTACCATTAATTTAACATAATGAAAATTTGTATTTTGTCAGTTATTATGTTCACGAATGAAGGTTCAATTGAATACATTATACAATCAACTAAAATAAAATAGCAATAAAACAATTATTTAAAATAAAAAAATCAGTTGGAATTAAATAAATTAAAATACATTGTTTAATGTTGGTTATTTTCAGGTGGTGTTTTAACTTCATAATTACTATAATTTGAGTAGTCCGTTATTTTCCTTATCGACTTTTTTTTTTTTAACTTCCTTCTACTTTTTTGCAGAATGTTATTGTTAAAGAAAAATAGTTAATAAAAAAATTCTATTATTTGTTAGGAAAATATATAGAACTAATTCAACAACGATACCAACGTTTCTCTTTTAAAATAATGGTTAAGGGCTGATGGGTAGGGGCAAAAAACGTTTTTTATGTTCTATAACATTAACAAACGGATTTAATTCAAAGTTTTATCTATCTTTTTGAAATAATTATTTTTAAAATCTAATTAGTGGCCAAGATTCTTCGAAACGGAAATGGTTGAAGAGTTGAGGTAATATTAGTTGACCAAAGCGACCTCATTGTAGAGCGAGCAGCAGTCACTTTCCAAAGTGGACAATACATTTCCTTTCAGTTATGTATTGCCGGTACTTCATTTATACATTTCTGTTTCTGAAGTTACGTAGTGAGGAGGTAATCGAGTGCTACTCATATGACAGACAGTTCTAATGGAATCTTGAAATCCGTGGAAACTTCACGACTAGACTTGATGGGTTGACACGAATGATCCGTTTCTTTGAGTAGGATCCAGTGTGGATAAATCAAAAAGTGAAATTAATTACTTTGCACCTCGAAAGTAAAAGTTGATATTTTACCAATTTAGCATTATTACACATTTAGATATTTTTTCCCTAAGCATATATGAGTCCTATATACATTTCCCATATGTTTAGAAAAACAATTAGTACACTTTATTTCATGCTCAAATTAAGAAATCAACTGTTATATCCGAATTTCCAACTCACCCCAAAGTAACTAGATCCCTATACGCTGAGCGTTTAAGGTGTATTCTGTATAACTTATAGGATAGATAAAATAGGTTATTGCATACAAAAAAATTAATTAATATTGCCTTAAATGAAAGCTGAAATTCAAATCTAATGTGACTTATTGTACCAAGCACCGACTACATATAATCAATCATATATTGCTTGAATTCAACCTATATCCCTTAGTCGAAAATAATACAATACCTTGGTTTAAACTCTAGTCAGATTTCTTCCATTCACAGAACATACCAACCGAAAGGCAAATAAAGAAAAAAAAAATGTGTCTTTTTTTCCTACAGTAGCTATATAATTATTTTGGAAGATTCCTGAATTTAATATAATTTATTTTAGATGTCATCTAATATTTATTGATTGTAAGGTATTCGTAAACATGTAAAAATAAAGTGAAATTGTAATAATAAATAAATAAGTTTTCTTATTATTATGTATTAGTACATTTTTTTTCGGAGGAAAACATTTTTTCAAACTACACTCTAGTAAAGTTTAAGGAAATGTGACATGGTGTCTTTTATGGGCGACAGAAAGTTTGAAAACATAACATGACCTATTACGAGTTTTTGCCTCTTGACTTCCTTATATTTTTTAGAAACCTAACCGTAAAGTAAAACAATTAAAATACCAGGTCATTCAAAAAGTCCTGTCGTTTTTTGGGGGGAAATTATAAATAAATAAATATTTTCAAATAATCACCTTTATTCATCAAAATATCCACCGTTGCAGTCGGTAACCTTCTCCCAACGAGATGGTAAAGCCCAAATTCCTTCCTTAAAAAACTGTTGATTTTTACTGCAAAAATAAGTGGTCAGTTCGTGAATTAGGTTGTCACGGTCTTGAAAACATTTTTGTCTCAGATTGTTGTCGAGATCTCTGAATAGGTGATAATCAGTGGGTGACAGGTCAGGGGAATATGGTGGGTGAGGCAAAACTTCCCAGCCTATTTCTGTCAATTTTTCCCTGGTCAATTTGGCGGTGTGTGGTCGAGCGTTGTCTTGAAGAAGCAAAGGTCTTCTTCTGTTGACTAAGCAGGGATCAAAAGTCTTAAGCTTGGATTGGCAATGGTCCAGTATATTGCAGTATACTTCTGCAGTGATGGTTTGCCCTTGATTCAGAATCTCAAAATGCACTATACCTTTGGCTGTCCAGAAAACAATGAGCAAAACTTTCTTTGGATGGAGATCTGGTTTTGGAAATTGTTTAGGTTTCTCATCTGCCGACAACCACTGATATGATCGTCTGAAGTTGTTGTACAACACCCATTTCTCATCACAGGTGATGATTCGATTCAAAAAGGGTTCGACTTTCAAGCGGGAAGTTAACGAAGATGCAGTTGTCAAGCGAACAAGCATATTGGCATCTGAAAGCTTATGAGGAATCCATTTATCCAGTTTTTTCACTTTTCCCAGTTCTTTAAGGTAATTCCAGGCAGTGGTGGCTGAGATATTAAGTTGAGAGGCTATCTCTGAACAACTTTGACGCGGATCCAACTCTACTACTCTTCGAACGTCCTCCTTATCAACTACAGTTGGTCGACCTGAGCGTGCCTCGTCTTCTAGTGTCTCGTCGCCTCCACGAAATTTTGAAAACCAAAATTGTGCCTTCCGCTCAGACAGCACATCTTCCCCAAACACGGAGCATATTTTTCTAGCAGTTTCGGCAGCTTTTGAGCCAAGTTTAAACTCATAGAGCAAAATCGACCGAATTTGAGTTTCAACTGGAATCATTTTAACTAGACTGCATTAAATTAATCCTCCTTAGCCTCCTATTCATAAAGTATAAACATTTGTGTTTACATGGATAAAAGTTGTATTGAACGGAATTAATTAGCAAACACTCTAGAATCAAAATAAACAACGAACAAACGAAAAACGACAGGACTTTTTGAATGCCCTGGTATATAAATTCATACATTAATATATTAACGCCAAATGATGGACTTCGTAAAGGAAGCGGTAGATAGGGTGTAACTTCCCTCCCCTCTCTAGTAATTTAAAAATCCAAAAGTTTTTGAATTTGAAAACTTTCTTCACGGTTTAAAAATTATAGCAAAACATTTTGCCCAAATAGTTACTAAAATTTAAAACAAATAATAATACCTTGAAATTGAGAAATTTGGATTTCATGAATTGAATGTGTATGTTTTTGTATTAAAAAAATATATAATCGATAATCATTTTAGTAAAATTCAAATAATTGAAAAGTTAAATCTAAAAAAATTGGGAAAATTCATTTTTTTAATGCAGTCGACAAGTCCTGAAATAGTTGTTAAAACATATTTTCTTTTTCTTCCTTCGCTCCTAACTAATAATTTAATGTGCCATTTGACTAGAATGATTTTCTGTCCCGTTTCAACTCAATACAACGGATGAAGGGAGTGGCACAGGGGTAAGCACTTGAAGGACTTGGTTTCGTATCGGGCTGTGGCAGACAAGTATTTATTTTGTTACTGTGCCCATGAGTCAGCCCTGTAGGTTCTGAAGCCATATTGAGCCGTAGTTGGGAAAACATTGGTGGTTAAGCGTGATCGTTGTTCTAAAAACAGTACTTCCTTACAAAGTAAAGAATCCCTTCAAGTGTTTTAGCAGTTTGCATTATTATTATTCATACACAACATTACGTCTATAAAATCCTATTTCATTCCTTTTATTTCAGTGGTTTCTTATATATTTAAAATTATAGTACCTCTTAGAGTAGTATGTTCTACCACGATTTCAGATCTAAAATATTCCAACTTTTCGAGTTTTTAAATTATTTGAGAGATGAAATGGGTTTTATAACCTTTTATGGACGTGGGTGCATGCAATGATGATATAAGTATTATTATTTTTTTTTTTTAGTCTTCTTGTTTTATTTAATAACCATCATTTTATTTGATTATACCTGTCTTTCAGAGCAAATAACCCCAATAAAATTTATTTTTGACTCGATATTAGTCCATAGAAATACTGTAAGGATACTTCTGTAAACGGGTACCTTAATCAGTACTCGTAGTTGATCCTGTGTTTCTCCGTGGCGGCTGGAAAACCGTGAAAACGTGTTCCGTAACTGATGAAATTGATCACACGTTAAGCCGTAGTCCTTGAACCAGGGTCACGGCTCAGCTTGTGCAAGAATGTACTTTCTTATAGTATTCAGAAAATGTATCCTGTCCTATTACATTCCATTATATTCTTACGCGTTAGGGATAAGAAATGAAATCAATTGTTTCAGTTGTTGTTCAATTAATTTCTATTAGTAATCCTTTCACACCATCGGCCTTCTCTTTCGTCATCTTTAGAAAATCTTCCTAAATATTTCTTCTAATGATTTGTAAGAATTGTCTTTCCTTGTAATGGAATTCTTCTAATTTAAATTTCAAAACATACTTCACAAAACACAATAGTTAGCAATTACGCTATCAGAAACACAATACTTCAAACTTTTTATCTTATGTATATACAATGTACCTTTACCAGAAGAAGGAACCAAATTAAATGATTTCAATTTTCTTGAAAACAGGTTTTTTGGTAAATATATGTCCATATTTTTACTTCAAATGTTAAACAATCAATAAGTCTTTTTAAAAAAATATGAAGGCCTATATCATTATTTTATAAATTTTGATATATATTTTTTTTTCGGCCAAGACTCCCCATTGGAGTCCTATACTGCCTAACCAAGGTTGAGGATCAAAGTTCTTCATTATGAGGGACCACCACTCAATGAAATAAGTCATCGTCCAGGCCGGATTCGAACCGGCACCGCCAATAGACACCAAATTGGTAAGACCGTGTCTTAACCACTGAGCTACGGGGCGGCCCGATAGTTTTCTTGTGTTATTTCCTTATTTTTCATATCAAATCTTTCTATATTCGATATGAGGAGTTTTGAGAAAGGTCGATGGTCCTGTAAAGGAATTTTTCCTTATTATCCTTCTATACAATTTTCACATAGTCATAATTCATTGAAGGACTCCCTCTATAAAGATTTTAACTACGAAATTTAACAAAAAAACATTTTTCAATGTGAAAAGCTTGTCTAATATGACTGATACTAGCAATGAATCAGTTCTTCCTTAAAGAAAGCTTTATTTAACGTGACAAAGATAAAAATATAATTGTTTGGTCAATGATAACTTTTTTAAAAATATTTTAAAAGTTTGAAAAAATATTTATCAGACTTTTTTCTTTTTCTTTTTTTTATGGAAAACTCTCCTTTTTTGGGAGATAATCTAATATGCCAAATATGAACCGACGCTTCGCCAACAATACGTGTATAATATTTGATGTTCCCAACATCGGAGTAACTTTCATTTTCTCGAGATGCGAACGTTACACAATACACGATGTACAGGATGTATGGTACGTTCCACAACCAAAGTGATTATAATCTATTGGACGTGGGGGGAAACCATAATGAAGTTCCTAAAGATCACCAGTGTCCAATCCCATGATTATCTGCGCTATCCAGGAAGACATGTTTTCTTAAATTTATGTTGATGATAGTGCGATTTGTCTAATTGTTCTTCCTTGCCAGTGGTAGTAAGATAGCTGAGCCCTCTACAACTGTATGGACTCATGTATCCATTCAAATAAAATTTTTCACAACTCAATATAAGTTATTTTTGTTAGTATAGATTTATTTTTGTTTTTATATATGATTTCAAGGCACTTAAATGTTGTTTGTTTCAAATAATTAACCATATCTCACTACTAGTAGTAGTAGGATTAATAGAATACTACTAGTAGTAGTAGGATTTGATTGCATATCTAACACTTAAACACGACTAAGATAATAACTGACAAATAGGGCGTAAAAAAACTGAATTAATAATTAATATTTTCGCATTATTCCCACAGTTGTTAGTACAATAATTAGTTTTGAATTTCACTAACGTATATATAAAATTAATATTCACCTAAAGTAGAGTGAATTTTTTTACAACTTTTTCACGACGGTTTATAACAGTTACAACTAAGTGAGTAGAAATTTCCTTCTACAGTATAAAATCATCAAAAAGAGAGAGGTGAAAACTTAAAAGTATTGTGAGAAAGGTATCTTGAACATTTAGGATTAAATCTCATCAGACTATTTCAGGTAGGATATACCCTTGTTAATATTAATGACCGTTTTAATATAGATTTAATTAAGGTTAATTTTAGCGAAAAAGCCATATTGTACTTTGTTACAACACGTAATTATTTGTTATATTAACATTGGCACGACAGACTGTGGAGGTCTAAGGCCTTCATTCGCGTTTCATGAAGTGGTTTTCATAGGATGGGTTCGTCACTCCCACGCAACAACACGTAATTAGTATTATACAACTTTTTATTTTTGAACTGTTCACACAAATCATTTTGCTTGTCTTTATTAGTTGTTCCAGAGGGATTTTAAACGAATATTTCCGTAGGCAACTTCAATTTTTCACAACTTCAAAACTTCACGGCACTGTATTTTATAAGCAGGTGATTGTAAGTAAAAACTGATAAAAGATTTAATATAACTTTATTATGATTTTTTTTCTGTAACTATAAAGACAATACTTAACTATAAAAACTTTTTTTTTGTAATATCAATTTTGTGGAAATTGTAACCAGAAACTCCAATAGGCTTAACCTAAAATCTTTTAATTGTTAAGTTGTAGACCCTTATATAGTTACAACAATGCCGCAGTTATCTCCGCTTGCCTTCACATTCACACTGGCCTCCACCTGTCAGTAAAGTGTATCCTTTTGCATTCACCGAATACAGATTGACCATGCCATACATTCGGCCCCATTGTCTGGCCTCTTAGAGCGTGAAGGAGATGACCGTGGGCGTTTAAATTTTAATGGAAAATAATATAACAATATAATTGTGTTCGTGGATCAGATTCGATTCACACTAACCACGAAGAATTTTCAGAATGTTAGAGTTATAATTTTGTTTTATTTATATTTATATGTTCTATGATAAAATTGTTCTGATCTATACCTTTTTTTTTTCTACCTCTACCTGGTCATTTCTGATATACGGAGGAGTTATCTACAGATAATCAATCTATTCTAACCAGAGTTGAGGGGTCAGGTTTTCATTCCATGAGGCTGCCTTGAAATAAAAGTCAACCCTTCCCCCAGTACCGATGCAGCTGCCAGGCTGCTAATGTGAAACCGAACTTCTTTTTGAGTTTGAATTAAAGAGTTCCATTTTTCGTAAATATGAGTCGATGGCACTAGTTATTAACAACCTCACGATAACAGTATTCTAGAGTACAAAGCGTTCATAAGACAACAAAAAATGTTTGTTTAAATCGACTCGAGCTTTCATATTTTCTCAAACCTAATTCTAATCGATATCTTTCATCTTTGACTTTCACTCAATCTATTCATTAAAATACGATATTCCTTTGAAGAATGAGGGTACTCCTTTATATGTACAGATAGACAACGTTACCATTTTCTCTTGAAACAGATAAATTTTTATGTGAGATGCCGAATGAAATGGTTTGACAAATTATCAATCTCCTCTTATCTTGGTAGTTGAGAAAGTAATCAAAATTCTTGAAAAAACTGATGAGAAATTGTGAAGAAACGCATCTTTTCTTAGAGATATTACTACTCTAATACTAAACTTAATATTCGAATGGTGATATCCCGACTGAACTTTGCTTATCCTTGTACTTCATGCAATCCTCTCTCCCTATCTTGGACAATCATTATCCATATTCCAAGGGCACCTTCATAGAGGTGCCAATTCCATCTACGTTGAGCGATGAGGAAGTAGTTACAAGGCACTCCAGTCATCGCATATGACTCTCTGTTCTTCACTTCTCATAGGCCGAGATCTAACGGTAGGGAAGGAGATATAGTCCCTGAGAGGCAACGGGACGTGTCATCGCTGTCGCGTAGGACAGTTAGCTTCAGTAGTTGTTGCTCCTGGCTGCCATGGCTTAGCTCTCAGTATATCTATCATCGCGGTACAGCTATGATAATTCGTCTTATGTATCGGAAGATGGACGAATTGATAATTGGATAACGATGAATAAGTACCTACTTAATCCTTTCACTACCAATTATGAAAAAAAAGTGTGAAACTAATAAAAATGCCTTTAAATCTCTGCATGAGGCCTCAAGGTTGGAAATTTCGAATTTTTTGGGGGGGAGGGGAGAGTTAAGAAAATGGGTTTTATTCCAATTGCTAGGGGACAAGGAATCCCTTGTACACATACACACAATACTTTGGGTGTATGTGAGATGTGTAGCACATCTCTACACAGAGGTGTATAACACATATCACATATGTACGTGGAAACAATCCCATTCCCCGCAGTTACTTTACACTATAGACAATTCGATGCGTCCACCGAAACGTATGTCTCACTGGGAGTGAAAGGGTTAAAAGAGTGTTGAAGGCCGCTTTCCTAATTGAAATTACAGTGAATATATTGATTGTTAAAATAAATCAGGGAAATTCATAAATCATTCACACGTTGGAAAACGTATAAACAATAATCCAGAACATAGTTCTTATGTGGGTCAATGACGTCATGGTATCAAGTTGTCCATTATACACACTAGAACAGGGATGGCAACGGATTTGGTTTTTTTTCTAATGAGTTATACATAGGTAGATACTCAACTTCAATATTTTTGTTTTATGTCAATTATATATTTCAACAAGTCACATATAAGAGCATAAATAAAAAATATAATTGAGAAAAATAAAATAATTATTTAATTATTTTATAAAAAGAAGAAAAATATATATACGTTCGCGCATTTCAAGGAAGATACTGTCTATAGTTTTCGCAAATGCGCTCTACAAACGGTTTGTAGAAAAAAATTCAAACATAATGGAAGCCGCACTGCGTGTTTAACCGGCGTTCTGAATGAAAGATAACAAAATTAAAAAAATTAGTTCAGTGATACTTCTGGTTTATCCGAAAGTATTACATGAGAAAAACAATTGAAAAATAAACGAAGATTGATATTACAAATCTAAACATTAGAAATATATTCTATTTAGATTGAAGTAAATCGTCAGGACTGTGACAACGTCTCAAAACATTTTGTACAAATTATAGTTTTCGATCTGAGGTAGCAGTTAATTTACAATTTTAATATCAGTTTACTGATTTTTTTCTCAATTTTAACCTCGCATATTCATTTGGGTCTTTTTGGCTTAAGGAAGAGAATAAAAAAAAAACACATTGAAACAAGACAAAAGTTAAGATAGAATAATTTGCAGATACATCACTTCACATTTGCACTCAATATATGTGAGTGACTATATTCATTTCCTAGATTATGCGGAGAATGAACGAAAAAAAAAACGTTGACAATATTATTTTTATTCAAAATGTTCTTCTAAATCAACACATAAGGTATATATA
>NW_027111449.1:157068-159749 GCF_000696795.3 Halyomorpha halys
TATTGCTTGTTCAAAAGGACCATCTATATACCAGCTTACACCAATCTCTGACAGTTTAATTTAATTAATTCTAAACAGACACAGAACACTTTTTTTCCGTGATGTCTAAAACTTTTTTTCTGATTCTACGTGCAAAAACTTATTTACGTCCTACATGAATAAAATATTCCCTTGCATCCAGCAGTGAGAAAGAAAAACTGGTAGCCTGTAGGAGACAAGTTCAGTGAATATGGTCGATGTGGTAAAACCACAATATTTAAATCGCCTAACTTTTTTTTATGATAATAGAAGCTACTCAATATCATAACACCAAGTGGCTGTAAACACTTGGTGTTATGATATTGAGTAGATGTGGTACAATTTCATTTTCCAGATCATATGGTGGGTACCAGACTTGTATCCATTTGACTACCTTTTTTATCAGAGAGCTTGAAAAATATTTAAATTACATTTTTAGAATACATAAAAATAAAAATATATACATATCTGTACATCTACAACCCATAAGGTGTCAGGAGTGCAGTACTTTGTAAGGAAGTACTGTTGCTAGAGCTTCGATTGTGCAAGGAGGTAATTTAGTCAGAATCACGCTTGACCCCGCTTTTCCCCAATTAGGGGAACTCACTTTCTGAAGCTGGTTGGATCCCCGAGGGCTCAACTCTAGGACTCAACGGCTACAGGTAAGAGATAATAATTATCTGCCATAGCCGTATTCGGACCCAGGTCCTTGGAGATGTACTTCATTGGATTAACAATAAGCTACTCACTCACAATTTTAGAATACTTAGTTCCATCAAATTTGAGTGGCAGGAGCATAGCTAGAGGTGGCGAGATGTTGCTCCAAAGGGGCGCAAAATTAATCGTCCCCAAATATGGTTTTATAACTCCTTATACTTCTAACATTTAGTTCATTTTCAAATTAAGATTTAGATTTTCTATGATAATAACATTGTTTATTTATTAAAACAATAAACAATTTTACAGAAATTTAAATAAAATTGTTCAGACCTTCAGGTAGCGGAGAGCGCAGAATTTTCAAATTCACCATGGGCATAGAAAGGACTTGCATCGGGCCTGATGAGTCGGTGGTATTCTGGTGTAATCATGTATTCCTTCAAATAGCTAATTATAATTCTAAATTTTATTTCCTAGGAAGTTGTTTCTTCTTTTTATTTTAAGATGTTAAGTTGAAAAATAAACTTATCACAAAGTTTATTTAACTTTTATGTTAATAGTTATTTTTTCACCACAGCGTCTAATTAAAATTTATTTAAACAATATATAAAAACCAGAATGTGGTCAACTGACTCACAATAATTGGTCGTAAGCAATGTTCTTTTCCTGCAGCAAAGGAAAGGGACATATTGTTATCAACAGATATAAAAAATCGATATATTATATCAAGGACAACTTTCTATTCTCACAGGAAGGACCATTTCAAGGCTGTGAGAACTGCATCGCTATATACGTAATGTCTCCATATCAAAAGCGTATCCACCGTGATAACGGACGTTTAAATGCATTAAAATTATCCGTCAGAAATTTAACTTTCATTTATTACTCATTCTCTCAAGCTTTTGAGTCTTTTTCATAAGCAAAAAATGTAGCTTGGCAATCAACATTGTGATTTATGATAATGATGATTGTGAAAATTGATAATATTAATATTTTATTGTTTTAAAATTAGTCCTCGAAAGCCGTTTAATAAATTTCAACGGAGCCAATGAGCATAAATTGTTCTATTAAATAAATCAAATGGTATCCTTTTTTAGTCTCAACACTCTTTATTATATCAATAGTCCAACGTTTCGGCCAATTCAGCCATTCTCAAGGACAATCATTAATATAAATTTTCACCTCACATCAAAAATTTAAAAATGTTTTGCAGGCTATTATACCCAGGTCATCAATTATAAGTCAAAAACACCCTATTATTTTCATACTTTAATATTTTTTAAAACTTTTAATTTTTGATTAATCAACACTATCACTATCATATAAGTTTGTTTATAATAATAATAATAAGTGATAGTATTAATTGAGTCAGTTATTAATCAATTAATTACGATGGTTAGTATATCAATAATATACTCTGGATGGGCTGTAGTAGAAATGGAAAATTTTATTATTTTGCATAAATGAATTGTCAGCGATTTACCTTGTGATGAATCTATTCTTTTGAACGGTCGTTTAAAAGATCTATTCTTTTCATCTTATTTTTTTATTTATTAAAAATTAACGTATTTTTAAAAAAAAAATAAAGTGAAATTTCCAACCATAGTTTTCAAAGTTAAAAAAAAAAAATGGAAAACCATTCAAAACATTTTCATGTTTATGGTTTTCATATTTATATTAAAAAATAAACTATTACACAAATATATTTTTTAAAATGCATTTCAGTAGATAAATCAATTTTAGTTCTACAATTTTTGAAAATAATTAATTAAATAAATAAATAATAATAATAATAATATATGTATATATTATACTATATTATAATATAGCTTCTGAAATGAATTCCAAACAAAACCATATTTATTTATTTTTTTTATTTTATGCCGACTTTTCGACCTGAGTTTCAGGTCTTCATCAGGGGTTATGGCGTAGAAAGTAGGCATGCAACTCCAGCAAACGAAACTTCGGCATAAAATAAATAAATATGGTTTTGTTTATTTATGTTG
>NW_027111449.1:159799-186785 GCF_000696795.3 Halyomorpha halys
AAGTAAAATACCCATTTTCTGCCTTTGACTGAGTTCGCAGAATACTTAATATTTTCTGTAATTGCCAAAACATTTATTTATTAGGTGTTATCGTCCTCTATGCTGTAATAAAGTAGTCAATCTAAAACTAATTTTTTAGAAACTTCACTCCCACACATTTCATTTGAACAAAGTAGTCAAGCTAAAAACTATTTTTTAGAAACTTCACTCCCTCTCATTTTACTTTCCTGAGTTGAGAAGCGAAGGACTCCAAATGCATCTTTACTGTATGAGAGCACGATTCTTTCTGAGTAGTTGACAAATTCTATTTTCGATGCACCTCCCATATTTAGTTTAGTAACAAGCACAACAATATACATTATGCTGATATGTAATCCGATTTTTTTTAAAAATTATTTTTCTCTATTTGGACTATTTCATTATTATTACCGAGATTCGTAATAAACAGTGTTGGATGTAACTTTTGTAATTAACATATAATCTACTATATTGTGATTACTAAGTGGTAGTTTTTCTATTGGTTTATATCCAATGTCATTAACACGGTTTTCGGAAGGGGACGAATAATCCTATCTCTGCCCGTAAAGATCTTTAAAACCAAAATGTTCAGTCTAGGCTAGGAAGCCATCATTCCTCTTCATCTAACATTACCAGATTAAAAAAAAAAATTTACATTTGTCTTCTTAGAAAGAAATATTTTGAAAAGATGTTTATATACTTGTGTATGTTCTCACCAAGAGGAAACATAGTTTCTGTTGCTACACGGTATTGGACATTGTCGACATTGTTAGAAAATAATAAACCGCGAGTTTGATAGCAGAACAGGTTAACGAGCACAAGTAACCGACTGGTTGAGTAACAGTAACCAAAGCAAACAGTTCAATGACAATAGTTGCTATGAATTCTCTCCAAGCTTTCGTCTATGGCTGGTTATATAAAAATACTGAGATTGACGTAACCAATGAGTTCTGTAGCAGAAACTATTCTAAATTAGTAGCCGTTACGGCAGTACTCCTGCTCACGTCCGGAGAGTTTTTATAGATGTCCGGAACTATTATTTTATTGTTAGTTTTCTATTTGTCTTGATGGCTAACTAGCGATTTTATTACTGTATGCAATCCGTGGAAAATCGGATCTAAAACGTATCATGCACTTTCTAATTCTGTCGTTCAGGATCATGTTATCTTGATGGCCTTAACAATGTATAATACTGATATATGTAACAAACTATATAATAAGAGCATTGTAATGGTTTATTCAACGTAGTTTTATGCTTAAGTGAAAAAAGAAACGGGTCGTTTTACTCGACAATTAAATCTATTGAAAATTATATTCTAAATATGTTATTATTACACCGCTGTTTTGGTTTTAAAAAAATCCTTAGAATCAAACATTTTCACTCATATTTTTTTGTTTTAGACATCAAGAAAAAGATTTGGTTCCTTTTCTGTCTGTGTATCAAATTTGAATTCGGACATATTCCATCAAACTTATGATAAGATTTTAGTGAAATTTTATTTTAATGATATTTATACAACTAGTTTATAGTTGGTCATATATTGATTTTATCATATTCTGCTCAGTACTTTCGCTTACGCATGCGTAAACTTATTTTCCCTGGCACTCCAATATTTCAAAACTAGCCTCTGTGTTCTGGCTCTCAATTGGAAGTAAGATATCAGCCTTAAAATATAGGTAACTACGTAGGAATAATAGGATTATCTCCAGAAAAAGAAAGTTTTAAAATTGAAAATAAGGAGCCAACAAAGAAAAATATTTTTTCTATTTTATTTTAAAATACGATGAGAAATAATTACAGAACTTACTGGACAAACAGTCTAAACTTCCAATCCATTACAAAAGACTGGACTACATGTCTATAATAAGGCCAATCTGGTCATACGAAGTTGAGCTTTGGGGCTCCACTTAACCTTCGAATTCCTCTCGTATCGAATCCTTACAATTCAAAATCCTTTGTAAAATCCTCAATGCAACTTTGTCACAAATATAATCATACATAAAGACCATATATAACCGAATATATATATATATATAATGTTCCATATGTAACCGATCTAGCCCGAACCTTTTAACATTCCTTCTACCACCCAAACCTACTAGTTTCTAACCTTTCTTCTTCTTCCATTCCTGACAATCCTCCGAGGTGCCTGAAAAGAAGATGCCAACGAGACCTGCTAATGTAAAACGTCGTTAGAGTGCTACCAATAAGTAGTTTCTCTACACGCCTCTATCACTGCATTTTAACTGAGGTCAAATTTACTAAATATATTATTATGTGCAGTTGTAAATAGCAATAAATAAAAAAAAGAGAAATAACTAACAATATAAAACAACTAAGACAAAGCAGTTAATTTAAAATTATGTATAAAATTGTTATATTAAATCAGACTGATAAATTATGTTCCTTATTTTATTTGCCTAAGACTACGTAATAATACCAATAAATATTTCTTTAAATTATTAATTCTAATAATACATTAAAAATAAAAAATATTGACAACTATTATTTTAATTTCTCTCTATTTCGTTTTATTGTTGGATTTTATTTGATATAACTTTCATTTTTGTGGAAAGGAAATTCCTTAAACGCTCAAATTAGTAAATATACTTAAATGAAAGGCCTAAAAGAAAGTTGAAAGCGGTGACAAGTCCTAGAAGCGCACTCACACCGTTAACTATTAGCACTTCTAATGATGTTCTTAGTAGTAGCTTAGTAGCACCTCAAACACATGTTAGCTTAAAGAATTAATGTTTATTTTAATTTTTTTGGTTAATATCGAAATCAATTTACTTATATTATCTTTAATGAATGCACTATTTCATTGATTTGTTGAAAATTTCTCTTTAGAGTTGATTCTGTATTTATTTGAATGAAATCTGCCTGTCATCCGAGTAACTTTCATTTTTCTCACTAATAATCATTTTGTAATTCTCTGTATTACCAAAGCAAAATATTACTTATTTTACATTACGCTTACCGTGTAATATTTTGTATGTATAGCACACTCACTTAGTTATTGGCATGATATCTCAATTTTTTCTTTAAATTTATTGTGTAATTCCAAGTCCTGAAAAAGTAATGTAAAAAACTGAAACTGTAGGGATTTCATAAACAATGATGGAGTATTTTTGTTTTGTATACAAAAAATTAGTAATTTTTTTTTTTTTTAATTTATTCCGGTATCAATTTTATATGGAAAGTGTTTGCCCCACCTATTCTTTGTGAATTTACTTTCAATTAATTATGAAGAATTAATATTAATTATCACTACTAGAACCTCAGCATAACATTTCTAAAGATTTTCGGGTTTCGAAATATATAAAGTCAAATAGAAAATTATTCATATTTTTTATAAAGAGAGTAATGTCCGAAATATTTTTTTTTTTTTTTTTTATAGGTTGTAGAACACTTCGAAATCAAAATAGATCTTCCTCAATTTTTTTTTTTTGTACAAAATTAATGTAATTATCACATAAAAACATGACTAGTAGAGTATATGCAATAAAAGTTCACTACAAATAGAGTTATATACTAATAAATAAGTGAATGTTCTCAATTCGTAAAATATTACACTGTAATAAATACAAAATGATTATTGGAAAGAATAATTACATGAATGACTGATAGATTTCATTTATTTAATTATAAAATCAAAGTGAATTTTTTTTTCAGAAAAAATTAAAAAGAGAATAGTTGTAGTGAGAGTAAAATTAGTTTAAGATAGAATTTAAAAATGTTCTAAACCATTTTTGACTTTTACTATTTTTATCGTTCTCCACAGATATATCTGTTAATGTTATCAAGGTAATTATATATATCCGTTTATAGATATTGTACGTGTCTTCGAATGAAATTTTCGTTCACCTTTATCATCAGTTTCTCTATCCACTGTCCAATATGGGATGTTGTAAAAGTTAATCGATTTATTCCGACAATTGGATCGATATAACGGATACAGAGCCATAAACACGGAAACAGACGAAGCGGATGTGGGCGGTGGCACAAGGACTTTCCTTGATCCTTGCCCTCTCCGGCTGCCTCGCTCCCGATCTCGATGGGATAGGTCGCCCTGGGTGTGTTGGCTTACTCTTAATTTGTATTTAAGTAATTTCATCTGAAAATAAAATATTTTATAATTAAATAAATGTATGATATAGTTTATTCTGAGCAAATTCAAAAACTATATTTCAGTATAGAAATACTTCTTCTATGGAGATATCAGAACTACACGACGAAAATTGGTCTTCATTAGGAAGAAATTAAAAGGTTAATTGGAATTATATTTTATATATTTTTTTTATAAAAGTAAATCAATAAAATAATGTAGTGATATTTTTTGCATGATGAAAACAAATAATTTAAAAAAATAATAATAATTTGTTTATCAGGCAATAGTGAGCAACGATAGTAGTGGTATCATCCTTAAAATGTGCAGGTGAGTTTTATTATTATTAATTTAAACTTTTACTATACTATTTTTATTTGTACTTATAGGCTCTTATGAAAAGGTATGGAGTTATTAAAATATGTTAATTAGCGATATAGTAAAGTAAGTGTTGCTTGTATCTTACTAATTCAGTACTTAATTTCTTATCGTAAGAATCTGTATTTATATTCTTATTTATATCTGTATTTAATTAAGATATAAATAAGTATTTAAGATTTCGGTTCATTATTTTCAGTAATAAACCTTTTTGTAAACGACCATGACAAAACATTGTATTGGTATTTTAGATTGGAGAAGTTTTATCGGGGGGTGCGATCAGCAAAGAACAACATAAATAAACAAAACCATATTTATTTATTTTTTTTATTTTATGCCGACTTTTCGACCTGAGTTTCAGGTCTTCATCAGGGGTTATGGCGTAGAAAGTAGGCATGCAACTCCAGCAAACGAAACTTCGGCATAAAATAAATAAATATGGTTTTGTTTATTTATGTTGTTCTTTGCTGACCGCACCCCCCGACAAACTTCTCCAATCATTAATCTACGGGCAACTATCTACACCTCATGGGTATTTTAGGTTTGACCTTTTAAAATATGTAGAATTCAATATTGTTTCAATATGAGGACCGATTAAAAGTTTCATATGCTCATATTTTGACTATTTAGGGATGAAATGGGAGTCAGATAATGTATCTTGGAATCATAGCACAAAGGCCTAATGAAAATAAAAATCCTTACAATGTTTTAATTGTGTAATTTGAGAACAATAAATCAATGCAATAGTAATTTTAAAAGTTTTTATTATAAAAAATATGATTACATATCATTATGCATTTGTAATTATTATTTTATCTTTTAATAATAGTAAATAAAAAAAATATATTAAATAATCAGTCCTTCAAAATTACTAAAATTTATCATTATAAAAATAAAACGTAATCAGATTTTCACTCACACTAACTAAAATTATTTAGGTAGTATATTAAGGTAGTACCAAGAAGGTTTGTATTGACTAAGTAAACCCAGTCCACGGTGAAATTAAAGCAAAATCGGGACATGAACTCTTTAATATTGTTTTATGTGTAATATTTTGAATTTTAATGTCAAAATTTTATACTGCAATTACGAGTAATTTTTTAGTGTTTTAATGTTAACATCGATCATTTTATAATACATTTTTAATAAAATATACCGATTATGCAATTTTAAAGTTTATGAGTCCCCTGAGCTGAAGATACCAATGTTTATAAATTTTCTGTTGCTGTCACTTCCTCCATTGATTACACTACACACAAAAACATTTTACTTTCAGTTCAGAGTCTCGAAAACATATTCTCAAGGGATATGATGTATGGGATCTTTAATATACTATTCTTTCTTGATTAAATAGAAACTTCCTCTATAATACGCAAAACATACATGTAATACAGTTAAATTAGGATAATAATTAATGAGTAAGGACCTATCTTAGTTTCTTAGCCCAGTGATAGTTTCCCATTCAGTTATATTCTATTGTATGGCTGTAATTGCTGTAGATACGAAGGGAGTGATAAAGGAAGAAATAGAAAGTGAGCCGGGCTATTAATATTCTCCGATAGCCGAGCCCACTCATGCAGATCTTCTATTATCGTTTTAATTGTCTTTTGTTTCTCTGTCGATTGTGTTGGAAGAGTTGTTGATAGGGAACGGAGTGTCAGGAACGAGTATAATACAGAAAGGTCCGATTCGATCAGTGTTTTATAGGTCTATTGTTGAATATAAATTCAATTTCTAATTCCCAACTCTTATTAGATTCGAATCTGGTAAGATCATGATGGGATGACACTCTTGAGCATGTGGAAAAATTGGGCCAGAATATCGGCGTCTAATAAATATTTAGATAATGAATGGATAAAATATTCGTATATATAAAAAAATAAATAAATAAAGATTGATCTATTCAAACAATTAAGAACACATAGACAATACAAAAAATATCAGTCTCTATAATTTGTGCAATTTCAACTAAACACATAAATAACAAAACATTCCGAAAAGTATATTCTTTAATATTCAACAATCCAGTGATTTAATATATGGTTAATATGGTGTTTATGTTAAAAGAAACAAAACATAATATCAAATTTGTAGCAAACTGTGCTATTGCATTGATCTCTCATATGTTAACCAACCGAGCTCTTTTCAGTGTAGCCCGTCGTACTTAGTTCCTTAGAACTTTCCAATTAGGACTTTTCAATAAACTATATACTATTGCAGTATTTTGGTTTATAATTTTCAACAATAAACCTAGGCATTCAATAAAAAAAATAATTACAATAAATAAGCCTTTTGAAAATTACATTTTATTTTTTAAAATACATAGGGTCAAAAAATGTCTCAAATGTTCATATCATGACCATTTATGATGACAGAGGAAAAAGTTTTAGAATCTTTATCCCGGTAGCCAAAAAACATTTTTTTTTTAAAACGGCTCTGACGATTTTGACAGAACATGCCTAAAAGTCATGTCTGTTATGTTCTTTAGCACAGAAATGAATCCTCGAGAAAGTTCAGAAAAAACGTAATAGAGAAAAGAAAATTTATTTACGCATAATCCAATACTATGATAAATTAAATAAATAAATAATTTCCTGCAACATTAAAGGTATACATTTTAACGATACATTTGAATCATCGAAAAAGTTAAAATACTGGCGGTTCAATTATCTTTATTCAATTATCGATCTGCATATATTTAAATTATCTTTGCCTAAGAAAGTTTAATACACGCTGGTGGTGGAGTAATTTCCACAAGCGCACACAGCGTATTCCACCATCTACCTTAAAATGCCCTTCATACAATAAAAGGATCTGAGTCCTATCGTATACATATGTTTTTGTTTCAAGTATATGCATTGTACTTGCTTAAAAGTGTCTTAAAAAAGGTGGATGAAAAAAAGAAGTTAAAATGAAAAAAAAAAAAATTAGTTGGACCATTAATAGCGAATATAGAACAAAAAATTATTCTATTTACACTTTTCTCCCCAAGCGGTCAGGAATATACTTTTAAATACTTTTATATTTATTTAATAGGAATAGTGGCTTAGTAATATTGGTTAAGAAGTTCACAATTTTTATGGGTATCCTGTATAATATAGGAGCAAAAATTTCCGAAACTTCACTGCGCAAATGTATAAAGGGTGATATTATAGGTGAGTATGTATATAATGCTTCCCCTAGTTAATCATTAAAAATAATTAAAGTCTTTCAAAGAAAATAGGATTCATAAAATATATTTAATTAATTGATTATAACTTATGTAAAACAGTAAGAGTCATAACAATAAAAAATAATTATATTTAATATTTATTCACTTTTAATATCAAGAACCAACTTTATTGTAATTGAATTTGAATTGCGATCTTATTATAACAATTATTTCAGCTATATCGGAAGGATCAGAGCATGAAACGACCGGCCTACAATCTCAGCTATTATTGATGATCACTGATTGAGGTTGACTACGCATTAATGTTTTGCCACTAACTCAATCTGAGCTATTATTGATCGGGGTGGTCTGGGCAGTTGCCTGCAACTTTTTTAATGTTTTATGTAAGGACAATCGATTACGGGGGAGGTAAAATAATTCAGTAGCTAGCTCATTGCCCGGTCCTATGTCCTTTAAACTATATATCTACCGCCATCTCGGATCCGGGAATAAGTTTCAGCATTTGCTAACCGATTTTAAATAGTTTAATTAATCGTGTCAGGGTTGATTTGAAACCCTTGAAGAGGTTAATTGGAAAATATATTAGGATACAATCTGAGTATTGTAAAAACTACTGCTATCTACGAATTTCATTCAGATATATTTATTATTAATGAACTCCGTAGTTCAGCACTCGTATAATTATCAAAATACAGTGAAGACTTTAAGAAGAAACTTTATTAACTTATTACAAATCATTATTCTCCACCTAAACTATATTAGACATAGTTTTGCTCTATGTAAACGAACCTTTTTGTGTTGATTACAAGAATTTGACAACAGGAATTTCACGTCAGTTGATTATTCTCTTCTGGATATGAGCCTTTATACTCTTCTATACTGGGTCTATATCTCACCTAAAATAGGTGAAGGAAGGCCGATGAGAACTGTAAAATATAGATATTACTAAACCTAGAGTATTTCCTATAATTTCTGTGGGTAAAGGAGCTTTTGTTAAAATTTGGTTATTGTTCTTTAAGTCATGTATGCTATTCTGTGAATAAGCTAATATGTAGCAAATCCTAGACATTCTTGATAATTTTTATCTAGATTTTTTACAAAATGAGTTAGACATTTTTTCAGTCATGTGTTTTTTTTATTTATCAAATTATAAAATACCATACTTTAGTTAAAAAATTGGCCAGAAACGCATAGCGCATAGTTTCGAACACCGGTTTAACGCTAGATCAGCCCAGTCGAGCCAATCACAACCGAATATTCGGACCACATAACCTCAAAAAACTTCACTAATCCGGTTTTTTTTTTTTTTTGATCTTCTGAAAATTCCTGTACAGTGAACCTGTCCGTGCTTGTAACTAAGCTACTCATTTGACATATTTAATACCTCTTAAATTAAATTAAATTGAATTTATAAATAAATAAACTTCCTTTATATTAGTTGGGAAATAATCCTAATTTAAATCCCAATTCATTTAAAAAAAAAATAAGAACAAAAAATGCGAGTGAAATATCAGATTCATTGGAATAGAAAATCCCTCATTAATATATGTATATATTATACTATATTATAATATAGCTTCTGAAATGAATTCCAGATTGTGATAAAAATATGTAGAGATAAAATGCATCTAAAAAAAATGTTTTGAGAAAAACATTTTAAAATGATTACCAAATGGAACTTAAACAGAGTATGGAAACAAAACTACAAATAAAAAAAAATAAATACCTAGTGCTCATATCCTTCATTAAAATATAATTACTACTTCATCCATATATAATACATTGCATGAAATATATCTACTTTATTGAGCCTTCTCCCTTAAATTTCCTTATGGCATTATAATGCGTTGAATCTGTAAGTGCTTACACTACATAAATATATAAAATTTTATTATGTGACGCAATCTGTGGGATAAACTGGCTTTTGACATATAAATTTAAGTGGAGGCTGCTCAAAATTTAGGTTAAGGAAACCCACTTTTACTTGAAAATCATTTAGGCTCTAATAATATAAATGTTATAAATATAAATATATAAATATCATTCAGTATTATTGGATAACACCATTCACCTTGCAGACATCCTTAATAGTTTAACTACATCACTTCATAATAATATTCCTAATTTTAACACTGTAATGAAAAATTTCATGAAAGATAAATGCCAAACGTTAAAAACTCACTATTTTCCATTTTTAATCAGGGAATCAAGTCATGTGTAATGAGACAGCCAGTATGGCGTTTCCATTATTCTGCTTTCACCCAGAACTTGAAATAGAGATTGCTTTCGAAACGAAAAACTCATTAAATTCAATTCTCTTTCATTGTGAAATCGGAAAATTTATGGTATGTATCAGATACGTTTGTCATTATCGCATAATTTCCATTTGAAGCTATTTGTTATTATTAAGATATTCGACTATAATAATTGTATCTAAATAATTTTTATAATTTATTGTTTTATTTACGTTATGATCAAATGAAGATTTATATTATTTTTCCTCAATAAAATAATCTTCTTTCGGTTACGAAGAATTTTTCGTGTCACAAGGAAAAGGTTTTAATATAATTTTTTTCTAACATACAAAATAGTATTTTCGGGTTTCGTAAATATTATCTTTTTAAGTTCATTTAATTAAGAAATAATAATTCAGTGAAGATTATCACTTAAAATAACAATGAAAAAATCTACTATGAACAAAATACATTTTAAATAATATCTAAACATATATAAAAAAATATATATTAAAAAATGGAGGGTGTACAAATGTGTGAGAGGTGGTTATGGGCAGTTTAGAATCGTCACACTGTTTTTAGCCCAACAAAATAATGGTGCGGTAAAATAAAGCAATTACCGCACTATTATTTTTCAATACAACCTTCCCTCTCCTTCACCTCTTCTAATTAATAAGTAAAGGTGGAACAGAAGAGGACAGTTGTTGGACGGACAGAAGAGGGGAAGGAAGATAGATGGAGATGTCCACTGGCACAACAATTATCTCTCCTTTTTCTGTTCTCCAGCAGATCTGGATCAGACCCGCACACAGCTAAATAGCCTTCGACCTAGATCACGTACCCTTATTGGCATTCTTCTTCTCTCCCTGGAATTTTCTATTTACACTCTTAGCGTTGAGAGATCTCGTTAAGAGAAACCGATAAAACCTTCTGGAATCTCCCGAGACCATAAACAACGAATCGAATAAATAAATAAACACTAAAGTAGTCGCTCAAAGGAAAGTACCATTATTTGACAAAATAAAAATTTGAGAAAGTTTAAATAAATAATTTTTACCAACGAACTTTATCTTTGAAATTTACAGTTGCTATTCCTTCTACACACAGACAATTTGAATTTAAGTATATATTGTTAAAGTTGAATAATTTCGTAAAATTATTATGTTTTAAACTACTTAAACCCTCATTAACATTTTCTGAGCATTTTATTAATGATTTTTTTTTTTATGGCCTATACTAATACTTTTAATGGCCATTATTAAATAATTCAAGAAATTTTTGCTCTATTTTAATTTCCAACATTCTTTTTTTTTCTTTTTTATATTTTAGGTTTAGATATTAGATATAAGACATTCTACAGTTGTGAAAGGAATCTGGTTTATGTATTTAAAACTTGCGTACTTATATGTACACTTATACTTTTAATTTATGGCTTTGAGTAGATACCGAATCTCTCCACAGTCAGATTTATGGTCTCTCTTCCTTCCAGTTGGTAATAAGAACAACTTTGGATTTGTTATCCACAAGCTGGGGGCCTATCATTTAAATCTACTGGGGAATGATAACTATGATTTTCGCGTTATAACTGATCTCTTCTAGGAGTTTCCGCCACTATGATTGCCTGATCGTAGTAATGTCTTCCAACAAAACATCGAATCGAACATCACATTCCACATCAAGGTTCACGAAAGAAACCCTCGAGACCGCCACGCGTGTTCTCATAAGTTTCAACGTAACTTATGTTTTTATGTATAAACGTAGTTATATATATACACGTAACTAAGTGTGAAACAAGGTTTCATCATCTACATCAAACTAAAAATTTTAGTTAATGTTTCATTTCAGTGTAAAGTTTTAATGAACGTTTCTAAAGCTAACCTATTAATTTACGGATACTTAGTTGCGTATACATATATAATCTATATATTTCAAATTTCACGTATTATACATGTATGTTGTAATAATTTATTTTATTGAAGGGTACGAAAAAAAAAACCTTCATTAAACGTTGAATTTATTTTATGATTAGGGTTAATAAAAAAAATGCTAGAACTTCATTTATTAGTAATAACCTCCAAAAAAGGGTTATTGCTATTACTTTTATTGTCATATTTAATTATGTCTGTGAAGTTTTTGTTTCCGGAAATCTGTGAAAATAGTAGAATGAATCAATAAATGTTATATTTTCATATTTCAAATTGATCAAAATAATCCTTGGGGTGACCCCTTGCCCCTCTCCCCCGATTTCAATACAAACAACAAAGTTTTTAAGATGTGTCTCAACTTTAATTGTTTGGACCTCCCTCTACGGGACTGTTAATATGGTCGTTACGAATGACGGTTGGATGGGTAACGGACACTTGTTTATTCTATTTTATTTTCAACCTTTGGAGGACAAGGTCAGCAATTCTCTCTTAATTTTTGTTTATACCTTCTAACATCTTGAAGTTGCACCTGGTAACAAAGGTATATAGTTTAAATAGACCTGTATTCATACCTATTTATATTATAATTATTATTAGATGGCTAAAGAATACGTATTATTATTATTACTATGACAATGACATTGGTTTAGTTAGCTAGCCTTACGATAATTATTTATATCCCAAGTTGTTTCTCGATTCCGTTTGACAAGCACCTTCCTGCCCTTGAGGTAATATAAAGAGACTGAGCGTACTGCTGTTCCTAACTGAACAGCTGTCAATGATGTCAAGTCGCTGCTTAATTGATCACGTTTCTCTATCTACCGTTGGCATCAGCTGCCTCTGCGCAAGACAGCTTGCTGACTCAACTTGGCTACTGGCCTTTTTTTCTTTATAACATTACGCATTCACATTGCTGCATGTCTCGACCTTAAATCCTAAACCTCCTAACTACATTGCTTATGGTGCTAAAGTAAAGCTATGAATGAATCTTCAATTTGTAAGCGTTAATTGGGTTTTTGTAGTTTTAAGAACCAAAACGTGTTTAGAAACTTCACTGGTTAAAGAAAATTCTTTAGATTCTTTAAACACAATCGTTAGCGTACGACGTGTAAAAACAAATTAAAGACTATTCAAATCCTTAGTTCGTCTTCTAAACTGCTTTATTTGTTGTTTGACACTTCCATGTATTCGTTGTTATTGTGCTTGTGTTATTGTGATTAGATTTATGAAATTGTGCGTATCATACTTTATGAAATAACGTTTATGGAAATAATATAATTTTTTTTTATATTTGAATGGAATCTTCGGAAATAGTTAAGGAAGGATGGGCTGTGTTTTATGTTACTATACACGTTAGCACAAGGGGATAGAGATGACAACGATTTCGAAAGCTTCCCTCTGTTCTGTAATCGATCCAAGCTATAGCCAGGAGTATCCTAAAGCCCACTATTCGTGGACAAAGAGACGAGGATCGAGCTGACAGCCGCAGAGCCCTTCTGATAGTGAGAGGCCCACCGTGAAAGGAGTTCACACAGGGTTTCACTTTCCTTTCCCCGAGGACAGAATTAGAGAGCATTCTCGGGAACCTTTCACTAATTACGATTGTTCTACCGCCTCTGCTCCGATCCGTCTCTTCCGTAACCTGTCCCTTCGTAACACCTCCATCTTCCAACAGCTTGCCTTCAAGGGCATCGCTTCAGATAAGAGTGAATATTCCAACACCGCCGTGGGAATTGATCGGTGGATTTCTTTGTAAAAAAAAAAAAAAAAAATTAGACAACATATGTTTAGTGTTATTTTTTTGTCTCACGCCAGTTAGTCAATAGAACATTGGTTTCCACATTTTTTTAACGATCTTTTAACTCTTTCCTTCTTCATTTCAGTTTAGAAAACGTTTATTATTCTTAGCATTATTATAGACACTTAGCATTATTCTTGAGTTTAATTTTTTTATTTCTTTGTACAAATTAAACATTTTATATTATTATTAACCTTCGTTTTATTTTATCATTCATCTAAATACTATTGTAATAGGTTTGATACCAATTTATCGGAATCGGACATTCCACATTCGCTCATGTGCTTGATTTTGAAATAATTACTTATTATATCAACTTTCAGTTTCTCAATAACCTACGGGAATGACAATTGTAAATCATATTTGTTGATGTTTCAGTTCAGACTTGAAAAATACTTGCTCATGCAGCGAAAGTAGATAAGACAAATATAAAAAACTTAGTAAATTATAAAATGTTAATAATAAATAAAAAATGGTGGATAGTAAGTCAAACAACCAACCGTTCGTAAATTAAGGACGCGACTCTTCGCGTAATAAGTTTTACTATAGTTAAAATTATTTAAAAATTCTCTTAAACTAAAAACGCCTTTAGCTCGTTATAGATAACAAATTTGATTATAGTAGAACAATCAACTTGATTTTTAATTTC
This sequence comes from Halyomorpha halys, assembly GCF_000696795.3. Classification (NCBI taxonomy): domain Eukaryota; kingdom Metazoa; phylum Arthropoda; class Insecta; order Hemiptera; family Pentatomidae; genus Halyomorpha; species Halyomorpha halys. The sequence goes on from NW_027111449.1 coordinate 174,083, forward strand.
TAATAGAAGAGTTTTAAAATGATGTTTTAAGGGAATTCTTGTTGATTCGGTATTAATTATCTTTTTATTGATTCGTTCATATACCTATTCATGGTAATAAATACTTTTAAATGAAATACTTTAATAGCAAACATTAAAAAGAGAAATAAACAGTATTGTTTGTTTGTTTTAGTTTAGCGGCGTAAAACATCATTGGTCATTAACGCCATTTATTTGTTATTTAATTTTGCTTGAATTTGTTTCATTTACTTTGTTTATGTTTTAAATTTTATTATTATTATTTTTTTAATGTATTTATTTGTCTTTTTTTTTTTCTCCGGTCGATGTTATGTTTGTCCCAGTAGACCTTTTTGATTTTAAAAACTGAAATACTAATTTTACTGTTTTTTCATCGTCTTTGAGGATTTTTGAAATATTGGTTTAATCTTAAACTATTGAGGTGTGATGTGAAATATGGGCATTCTTGGAAAATATGGCTAATTGTCAAATCGTAGTTACAATATTGGCAGTTCGGAGGCTTTTTTTTTTTTTTTTTAGATAACATAGTGTGGTGATATAGACATAGATAACATGGTGAGTGAGCCTCGTGTGACCGATTCTTAGTCTGGTCAGTACGACCTCCTCTCTACGGCATTTACGGCTAGTGGTAGCCCAGGGCTTGATGTCCTTTTGTAGACTGTTTTAGAAAAAATGGTTGCAGGAAATTTTCGGATCCTCTGTATTGAAAGGCAGCTTAAAATACTGCCATATAGTGGCAGACCAATGAAGTAGCAAGCAGTACCCAATGCACAAGAGGACAGGTATCACTTAAGAGTGAGATCAAACCCATGGACAAGTGATCACAGGCAACTGGTGGTCTTGTCTATCGAACATTTTTAAGCTTGGATGTTTATATTTATATACAACTCTCTCTAGGAATGGTAATCGAAACATATTTAACAGTCTCACTTAATATTCAAAATACAAATACGTATTTTGAGGACTCCCTGAATTGATGCTGATGTCTTGCTCTTTTCGTAAGACTGGAAAGATGACCCCTGGCATTTCACTTCCACTGGACAAGATCGAAGACGTAACAGGTCTCTTCTTCGGTCTCTTGCGCAAAATTTTGTGCAATAGAGCTTTCCAAGACCTGCGTCTCACGCCAGTCTCAGCGTTGATTTTGCAACAGTTTGCCAATCTGAGAAAAGAATTTATTTCCGTAATTTTCCGTATTCGGAAATTTAAGAATAATAAGCGTTGTGAAAAATACGCTTTAAGTTTCTTTGAGCCATTTTACAGAATATAATATATCACACTATCTTGGAGGTAAAAGATACTTTAACATTTTTCTAACTTAGCGGTTATATCAAGGTGAATATTTGTTATTGTAGCTGTTTTTTGTATTCAAGATGAGTTACAGAGTTCATCTTTTTCGTTATTTCTTCTACAATCGAAATTGCAAATTTAATCCTTGAATTAATTCAGATTAGCTGCAATTTAGAAAACTATTATTAGGTAGTATTAGATTTAGGTACATCAATGTACCGTGGTATCTCCATCATCATTCCACAAGGTATTAATGTAAAGAAGGAAATAATTGGATTTTTTGCTCTTTCCTTTAGTTCATTTTCAGTGGAAGCTCAGAAAGTAGAAATAAAAATTAGAAATATTTCAGGATGAATCACATGACTTAATTTCCAAAATATATGTCACGCAATCCGTTTAAGCCAAGTTTGAGTTTAAAGCCAAAAAAGTCTGTGCTTGTTACCTGAACTGAGAGCCTCAGTGAAAGACTTTTCTCTTGCCAGGTATAATATGCGCTGGGAAAATTATTTTTGGGTAGAAAAGATAAATTAAAGAAATATGTTTGTAGTCTATATTTTACAAAGAAATTGTATGTATTATAAACAACGAAAATATAATGAATATATATATGAACAAAATGAAAGAATTGTAAAACAAATTAATTTTGTGCATTAATAAAAAAAAAAAAGAAAAAAGAACTTAATACTTTACAAATATTTAAAACTAATTTTATAATAAAGAACAAAAGAAAACTGTCGATGAATGTGACTTGAGCAAATGTTTATATTTCATCTCACCAGATGACAGCTGAGAGGTTCTACAAGATAGAAGATAGAAGAGATGTGGCTTGGCCAAAAACAAAAACTGCAAAACAATGTCGTCATTGCTAATAATCGTGCAATCATGGATTGCCTCTCCTTTCCCGTCAAAAGATCGCACCGCTTTTGTTTAATATCACATGTTTTCTTGTAATAAATAAAAGCAATATAGTTCAAATATATATATTTCACATATTGCCTAAGCTAATAAAATTATAACATTTTTAATTTAATGTTGCTTCAACAGTGCTTATTTATTTTTCTTACAAATTTCTCATTATAAAACTTCATAAGCTATATATGTTTATAAACATCATAGTTATACTGCTGTTTTATTATTACACACAGACCTTGGTAGTTTTATCATTTTATTTCCACTGTCTATGTTTTAATAAAGTTATTATGTAAACCATTTTTTGTACCTGTCTTTATTTCGACAAAAAATTTTTAATCATAAAAAGAAATTTTTAAATGCAATATTCGTTAAATTTGTAGTTTATAAAATTTGAAGTGTAAATGTAGAATAAAATATCATATTTTTAATATTAATTCTAAATGGATTTATGCTTGGTATTATGTGTAGATTTATTCATATAAAAATAAAAGGTTCAATTTAGACATTAAGTTTATAGGAACTCTTTTATTCGGTGTAAACTAAAAGAATCGTTCTTTATTTATGTTTTTAATTTGGGATTTGTGTCATACTTTATTACGTACATATTTTTAAATCGATGAGTTTCATCGTTCTTCATAAATAATAAATTTTATTTATAATTTAAAATAATATGCATGTCTTCATCTGCAATATCCTCTTACATTAGGCACCTCTTAACTCCTTTATAAACCATATTTACTTTTTAAAATATTTCTCTCATCTATAATTTTTTATCAGCAGAATATAGATAACTGTTTTTAAAATCGAACCATTAATTAGTATTCAATATAACATATGTTTGATAAAGTGTGATAGATATCCATAGTGATAACTTTGAATTGTAATTGTGCAGTTTATCATTTACATTACTGTTTGGTTTGAGTGTGAACATCCTGTGGCAGAAATAAAAACATCGTAACGCTAGCGGCATCGTACAGAAGACCCTTCCCCTGCAATGGGTGAGTACCCTATTCCACATAAGGGTTTTATTAATTTTCGTTAGTGAATTCAAAAGTTTTAGTTGAATAGCTTATATCAAGGGTCCCTGGTTCCTAATTTTAGTTGGTAGTGTCAATATCAGATGACTGGATTTACAACTTTGATGTTCATTCCTAAGAAAATTTTACTGAATTAAATGTTCTGCAAAATTGATTATTTCACTTTTACTTCTATACAATATATTTTGTGAGATTTGGAGAAGACAAATATTTGTCTAGTCTGATTAGACACCTAACCCTAACACTAAAAATATTTTAATCAGGGACCTCTTTCTTAGCGTTTAGCACTTTGAGATCATTTTATGCGTAATCTCCCACAGAGTTTGCGCGCCGAATTTGTGATGTAGGGAACGTATATGTAGTAAGAATACTTTTTTTACTTTTAATGTATTGGAGGTGCTTAACCAAATAAATATGTCATTGTTTTTGGTGTAATTTAACTGAACCATATTATTAGTTCTAACAAAACCAATCTAGGAAATTATTCTTAAATAAAACTTTTATTTGTTTAAATTACTCCTCAACCGAATGTATGTTGAGATTATTCTAATATTAGCCAAGATAATTTTACTAATATATTTTTTTTTAAATCAGTTAATTGTGAGATAGTTTCTTAGAATTTTTAATTGTTTTACTTTAATCAATTATTAGATAAATCATTCATTGCGTAGACGTGTACATACAAAATATTTCCTCAAATTTATAGTTCAAATCATTTATAGTTTTCAGGGCCTGTATGGAATATTACACAGTGCGAAATAGTAGTTATTTGAAAAAAAAAAAATACTGCCTGGACATTTTGATTTAAAATTCTAACCTTTGGTTTTCTACAAGTAAAGAACTTAATTTGACAAACGCTTTAAGTGTAATTTTTATAATATTAAAATCACAAACGTTTTTACAGAAATGTATGAGGAATGTTGCTGATATTATTAGAAATAAACAAACGAGAATAAATTTGTGTTTATGAAAATTTCGATTGCTAAATGCTTATTTAATAGCATAGGTCTGAAACATGACAAGAATTTTCTATGACCTGTTGATAGACACTGGAGTACTGGAGAGACACTCATGGGCCATACTTTGCCTCCTTAAAGCACTTGACCCTCTTGGCGGTTGAGGAGGAGCCTCTAACCACTTGGTCCACACATCTGGGTCTCTGGCAAGCATCTTCATCTAGGCCAGCGTTTTCGCCTCCATACTCTGTCCTCCCCCATTCTTCTAACGTGTCTATACCATTGAAGCTGTCGGTGTTCATTTACTGAGGGGGACTAAAGTTCTTCTCTTATTCTTTCATTCCTGATCCTGTCTCTCCTAGTTTCGCCCAATATTATTCGCAAAAAATAGCATTTCAGCAGCCGTAATCTTACTCATGTGCTTGACTTGGATGACCCAACTTTCACTGCCATACAGTAGTGTTGGCAGATTTATTGCTTTAAAGATATGGGGCTTGATATCCTTACGTACCTCCCTCATTCCCACAATAGTATTGCATATCTGATAGTAGATACTGTTTGTTTTATTTATCCTCATGGACACTTCTTGGTATATTTTGCCAGATTTATTGAAAATTGTTCCAAGGTAAGTATAGAAGTTCACTCTTTCCAATACCTCATCATTTCATACTATTCTTACCTTGCCCACGTCCACTTCATCTCTGGCAACAGCCATAACCTTGCTCTTACAACTGTTAATACTCATTCCTTTGAGGGCGAATTCCTCTTGCCATTCTAAAATATCCTGTTGCAATTTTTCCTCAGAGTCTGTCTCTAGCACGATATCGTTTGCATATAGAAACGCCTGTACTTGTACCGACCTCATGTTCCACATACCGACTACAGTCCAAGCAGTTCTTCTCATTCATATTTAGTGGATTTCATTCATAAAGACAATAAATAATAAAGGACTGAGGCTATCTTCACACATCTTACCAGAGAAAATGGCTTTGACTCTCAGTCACTATTCCTTAGGGCTTTAATAATTTGACTAACCATATGTTACCGTAACGAAACTTTCTAATTTAGTCTATACATTAGAAAAGATTCTTCAAGAATTATTTTGGTTTCAGAGTATTATTTATTTGAGTGACCAGGAATGGAGAAAACACGTAAATAACGTGTGTTTTTTTTTAATGCTTAAATATTTCATAAGATACCTTTCAATGGGTCCAACAGCTACTTTTTTAATGCTTAAAATTTTATTGGGTACCTTTCCTTTTTAACCAAGACCAGGCCGAAACAGCTGCGTGGTTCCATTTTGAAAGACATCGGTTAGGAAACAGTGAACATTGTGGTATTTCTGGTTCGTGGACGACTAGTCCCCTAGCCCAGTGTCCCAATTGCTAGGGCTGGTTCGATATTACGAGGGAGCAACCGGTCCTCTCTTACGAAACACTTTCGTTTATGATGCTGTCCTGGTTGTTGTACATAGCTGCAGCCATGCACCGAGGTGTCCGTATGGTCGTGGAAAATGCACTTAATACCGAGTTGCAACAATTTTCATTACGGAAAACGGTGAAATGCAATAACTGCTGTTAATAGTTATGTTATACGAAAAGTAACAAATAAAAAAAAAAACTTAACATCTTTTAATAAAAGATTTGTGCGAGCAAAGTACTTTTAGGGATTTAAGAGAGAAAACTAAATAACCACATTCCGTTAAGTTTAAATAGTTTTTACAGAATTTCGCATAAATTCTGGTTCATGTGTTTCTCCAGAATTTCATTTCCTAAACATTTAAATTGCGTTTGTGGTGATTTAATTTTTGAACTAAATATTGTATGAATTTAAATTAAATATTACAATAAATTTTCTTTCTCGAAATATATGCTGTATCATATATCTGTATGTCAAAAGAAAAAAAGCGGACACCACAAGAAACGGTGGTTTCTCAGCTGTTTCATTTTATCTTTCACCTGTACTAAACATTGGTATAAAAATCGATTCCAAAAATATAAACTATTAAAAAATTATAGCATTATTAGACTGTACCCTGAGTGCCTGAGAAAGTGATTGGTTTTTAGCCTTTGCCAGCTGTCCTTACCTGAAACAGAAAACGAAACATTTTTTTATTAATTTGCTAATCAATAAGTTTTGTAAATAGATTTATTAATACTAATTGCAAAAGTATTCCATAAATTATATGGGTAAAACGACTTCATATGCTGTTCTTGCGTACCTTTACACTCCCCCCCAATATTAAGTCAGTGGGTTGAAAATTGATACATGAATTAAGTCGGTGTAGGAAAATCAGAACATTGTTCCATTGGGATTTTCAGGGGTTTAAAATTGGTTTTCGACGTTTTCACGCTTTTAAGCGTTAATGAAATAATTAAATCACTTTTCATTCGTTTTCCGAATGAAAATGAGAGGGAAAATATGAGCTTAGCGGTAGAGTTTTACAGCTCACCCTTTTTATTTTAATCAAGATTTACTAGATTGATTTGATTATTATTCAGAAAGAATTTCATTGAATAAACAAAGGCATTGAAAAATTCCAAAATCAATGTTCTTAATCTCTCAAAACAGGTTTTTATTTATTTTTTTTTTTTCCCTTTCTAAATAATAGTTTTTATTTATTGATAGATATTATAATCTTCCACACAGTTGTGGGCAATAGGTAATAGTGATGAATGATCTCATACATACTTAAATAAAATAAATAAATGAATAAAAAAAAAAATAAATAAATAAGTAAAAAAAAAAAAACTCTCTTAAAATATATACAAACAAAAGAATAAACAAAATGAACATAACTATCTGTATGAAAAATAAATAAATAAAATAATATAATGATAAAATAATATAGTCTCTAGTCACATTTACACTCTAATAAACAATATTTACACTCAAAACAAAGAAAAGCTCCTATCAATAGCACTGCGGCCCCTCTTCCATTCAATATTTCCCATGTTTCATTATTATCAATAAAATTAATAAATGAACTAATTTATTACTCGAAAACAATTGTTTTATATAAAATTAAAAAAAACAATTTTGTATAATTATTTAGAAAAGAGAGTAAAATTTAATAAAAATTATGTGGAGAAGATGGGGAGAGTGCAGTCAGCAAAAAAACACAAATAAACAAAAAAAATATTATTATTAATTCGTGCCGACTTCCGAGCTCCCTGATAATAACCTGAAACTCAGTTCGAAACATTGGCTCGAAGAAATTAAAATATTTTTGTTTATTTGTGTTTTTTTTTTTTTTACTGACCGCACCCTCCGGCTATCTTTTCCGCCTATTAATATATGGTCAACTATCTACACCTCATTAATAAAAATTAGTTATGTGAAGTTTTAACTATAAAACTAGAAGAGCTCGAACTCATATATGTTTAATTGTTTACTTACAAATTGAAAATAACACAGTTATTAAAAATCATATTAACAATATTACAACTAAAGTTGTTAATATCTCAAACCGGTTCATAACTAACAGCAGGGCTGGGGCCAATTGAGCCAGGTACCGGGGCAACATCTCATAGAGGCTCCCCTCGTACTGATTTTTTTACATGTTTTATTTTATCAAAAACATAAAAGCATAAATGGATTACTATGACACTTTTCTTGTCTTGGCTGATCGAGTCAAAGTTCAATTTACATGTTAACCTAGACTTAATAGATAATTTATCTTTAAATTATAAGCCTGGTGTATATTTATAAGTTAAGCTTACCCAGTTTGGGTTAATAATAAAAGTTCCTAATATTATTTATCATAGATTTATATATTGGTTTGAAACTCTTTTTGGGTATATTAATATTTCAGCCAACTATAATCCTAAGCAAGCCAGGGCCCCATGGAGTTTGTTTCCCTCCTCCTCCTTTCACCGACCAGTTGCCTAATTAGCAGGTCAACAAAAACAAAATCATACCAATACGGACTGATTGGGTTGCACGATTCAACTTCAACAGCCAAATTCAGAACTATCCAGTCCTGAAATGGTGAAACCTTGATGAATTAATCCTTACTTATTGTTTGAGGAACTTCTTTGTTTATAATTTTTTTGTTGTTCTTCTTTTCTAAATTTGAAAAAAATATATAAATATATGATGTCAACTATCATAATATTTACATTATTCTCACTAAAGCTTGGTGGATTCAAGCTGATGAGTCCATATTTCCAAACTTTATAATTGATAAGTACGCCAAAAATGGATTGTGGTGAGTCACATCAATATTATTACTGTGATTGACCTTCAAGCTGTTCGGCGCACCTTATTATTTGAGATCCGTTCGGATTGAAAGGATTCTTAAAATAGTATCAATAAATGCGTTATAGGAACGGTTCGATCCGAGGCGATAGGCCATCAATAACGCCCAGCTTTTCCGCTGATTAGGTGAAAGGTGAATCGCGAACATTAGTAACGAAGGAAGGCCCTGATATAATGATGGATCGATGAGCGCAGTGGGAATAAAAATGTTTCTGCTTTTGAGAAATAATCCAATCACGTTGATCGTCCTTACCCAGAAATATGGCGAGTATGGATGGAATTTTAATTGCTAACTGCCGGAATGGGATCTCTCCATTTATGGACTAATGTTTTCTCTCGTTTATCTGCCTCGTCCCTTGTAGGATATTTAAAAGCAATTACTTCCTTATAATTATTATTTACATTATATTACATATTGTTTACAATTATATTTCTTGCCTATTAGGTATCTTATCACATATTTATAAATTTCAGTAAATTAGCTTTTGCACCTACATTAGTAATTGGAACGTAACAGTAATAACATTTAGATCTGTTAAAGTAAAGAAGTTTCTAAGACCCGTAAATAGTTTTATAAACTGGTTGGGTTATTACAACGCAATATAAACACTGTGGTATTTTGCGATTATTGCCTCATAAAGTTTGCAATGATCATCTGATAGTTGAGAAATCTAGTAAAATGAGAAAAATATGCTGAAAGTGAGAATCGGCATAAAACCCGCCACTCCGAACTTTCGTGGTAGCCTTACTTCTAAAAATATAATTTATAACGAATTATCTTGATGTCCCTCGAGAAGAGAAATCATAATAATAAGGAGGGTTTTTTTTATCAGTTCAGGGTTCAGTGCTTTGTAAGAATGTTGGACAAGGAGGGGATTTGTTCATGATCATGCTAAACCTCCGGAATTACCCCCAACTAAGGATATCGACTTCATAGAGGCTGGGTGATGTGGGAAGGCTCCCAAACCCATGCTGTTTACAAACGTATAAAGTACCTGAATAAATAATTACAGCCGGATTCGAAACCGGACCTGGAAGATGGTAACACAGTGCCTTACTCACTGAGATACCCTGAATCCATGAACACTCTGACGTACACCAAATAGACAGCATAGGTTGACCAAAAGGAATTCATAAATAGTAGATTTATAAGCAAGTATATGATCCGGACTGCGGTTGAAGCGTAGTCCAGACAAGCAATTGTATTGGCCGTAACTAACCCGCATAACGAATATTGTCAAAGGTCTCTTCTGTGGGGAGATCTCAAGGCTCTGGTCGTCCGAGCGTAGACTTCTGTTCAACTTTCTATATGTTTTTTATATTATACTGGCTTACTAGTTCATATTGTCTTCTGTGCGAGATAGTTTCGTCTTTTTTATTTATAGTATTAGTAGTAATAATAACATATGTTGCTAGTCTATCTAAATCTATGATGAAGATTTTTTTTTTTTCGCTGAGCTTTTTACTCACTCTTTAGAACAGAAACATAAAATTAATACAGTTAAAAATAATTAATTAATTCTATATCCAGAACTCCATTTTCAATAAACATCGAGTTTGAACTTAAACAAAAATTTATTATGATGAAAGAAGTTGGAATTAGAGCAATAAACCAACACAACCCGGATAAACTGTTAGAAGGCCAACATATTAGAAATACGTGCTTACAATTTCGCAGCCATTTCGCATGATAAATATAACATTTGAACCGAATTCAGAAGGGCACTGGATATGTAGCCCATTCTTTAGAAGAGAATTTTGGCTAGTTAACTCCTGGTTACTTATTGAGATGAATGATTGCTAACAGCATTCCGGAGCGTACCCAAGAGCGTTTTTACGTGTAGTCATTAACAGTGAATTAGGAGGTTTATACACGAAATGGCCATTTTAAGGGTCTTGACTGTTTGAGATATTTGACTTATTGGTTAAAGTTGAAGTGCCGTTAAATATTTCAGAAAAAAAATGTGATAATTCGTGATTGATTAGAGAAAAATAAACAGTCGCCTCTATCGACATGAGGAGCTTTGCATTCCTACAGCAACCAAAAAAAAAAATTATGGATTCAGAATAAATTATTTTTACGTTGTAGGCATCATGATTTCGTATGGCTCTATTCAAATTTATTCTCGGACATAATCAACCGAACCAATTTTAATAAAATTTAAATTCTATGTGGGTTGGATCTCAGTTTGTCCTATATCGATTTTAACACATTCGTCGGCTACTTTCACTAACGCATGCGTAAACCTATTTTCCTCCACACACTTTTATTTTGAAAAATGCTCGTCCGATTTAGCCTATCTTTAGAGATAAGATGGGGATTAGATTAAAATGGTTCTAAAATCACTTTCATCAGATTCCGCCTACTTCCTTAGGGCGAATATGTTTTCTTCGGCACATTTATATTTCAAAAACAGCATATCTGATTTGATCCATATTCGGAGAAATCTTGGAAATAGTTTAAATGTAGTCTAACATAAATTTTGACCAATTTCTTTAGCTATATTCGCTTGCGAAATACCAATTTCCTCCGTCGATTTTATTCTCAAATGAAGAATTAATAATCTTAAAATATGTTTGTAATTACGAGTCTAACAAAATAAACAGAAAAATGACGATTTATAAAAAAAAAAAAAATTAAAATGCTAGGATAAATAATATAGTATTAGCGAAGCTGTATAGACTTCTTATTTACTTAGCAGACTTTTTTTTTAGCAGAGTTTTGGTCTTAAATGATTCAAAATGATGATTTCTTTCAGAAATTTAGATTATGGAAATATGAATTCGAATTATTTTTTTCGCATTCAAACTCCCTGGAAGAATGCAAATTTTGATTCTGAGGCCATCTATACTAATAGCTCAATAAAAAAGGTGTTTCGTGCCCCCCTCCCTTATCCTTCATTTGACCTTATTAATTTTAGGAAAATTCTTTTCCAACACCCTTTTATTTTCTTATATATTACAGAAAGATTTTCATTGGATGTTTACAGTATAAAGTTACAATCTGTATGGACAGTGTACGCTATATGGGCAGATCGTGGAGCTAAGATATACTGTACATTAGCCTGAATACTACTATTATTACGTTGACCGTACACCGAGCGTGCTTTCAAAGCTACCATAACAACCTTACACAACGCGTCGCCTTCCGCGTTCACACGTTGCTGAGTTTAAAGGCTTCTTAGGGCAAGCGCCGTGCGCTTTAACAATTTCCGTGTTTCTATCAAGCTTACTTTAATTACACCATAAGTAATTATTTAATTAATTTAGCATTATTAAAGGAAAGGATACTCCCGAACACACTTCCTTACATACCAATATGAATTATTAAAAATAATATAAATGAGATAAAACTTTTTATGAAATACAAAATTGTAGTAGGAATGAAATTCGATTATTACATACACTAGACATTGATTCATCTAAACTAGCAGTTAACAACTCTAAATTTCAACTTGTCAACATTTATCCAATTCCAGATATTAAGAACAAAAAAGCGCAAATACAGCATGTCCAGCCCGAAAAGTCTCATCAACTAGAGACGGTTCATTCCTTCAAGACGCCCAAACATGTACTTCTGATAAAATACAAGTAGTGGAACTGCATTGTAGTGATTATAGGTTGCACAGGACAGTGTGTAGTGGGTTTACGAAAGTAAACAACAATGAAATCAAAATTCGAGGTTGTAAAATTAAATAATAATGAATTAACTCAGACAGTGCTTAAGGCAAGAGAAAAACTTTTCAATTTAAATTATTAGTCTTGGTTAAAGGACAAATTATACAGCAGGACAACATGATATGTGTAATAATTGTAAGAAGCACGGAAATATGCTGAAACATATTAGTAGAAATGTGTTCCGTTTTAGAGTCTTATAGAAAAAATATTTAGGTGAGGATATTTATAGAGAAATGTATAATTGATATTTTAAGTTAAAGATGTTGGAATGATTTATATTTGTATATGAAATGAGCTTTGAACTATAAATAACTAAATAAAAGGGATACAGTCCATCACGCCGGAATCCGAATCGCGACTGGAGCATTTCGAACAAGCCCCATTCTAAGTTTATGCGCTGAATCTGGATTATCGCCACTTTCGTTCAGAAGATCTAAATTAGCCATAAACTACAGTTCAAAATTATATCTACAAACAGAACATCCTACACATAAATATATTTTTAATCCAAAATTTTCTATTCTTTTTCGACAAAAACAAAATTCAACACTT
>NW_027111449.1:188535-189868 GCF_000696795.3 Halyomorpha halys
TTCCATTCCTGACAATCCTCCGAGGCGCCTGAAAAGAAGATGGCCACGAGACCAGCTAATGTAAAATGTCATTAGAGTGCTACCAATGGATAGTTTCTCTACACGCCTGTAACACTCTAATTTAACTTAGATCAGATTTACTAAATGTATCATAATGTACAGTTGTAAATAGCAATAAATAAATATTTAAAAAGAAAAAAAAAAGGGTAAACAACAAATCAATATCTGATGGTAAAATAAAATTTTAAAAAATACTCGTTAAAGAAGCATAAAAGTTAGAAGGGGTAATTCAAAATGCAGTTATCATCGATTGTGATTTGCTCATTCAATCGTAAAACTGGCTATAAAATCCTTTCAAAGATGAGATCTGCATAACTTTGAACCGAGTTTGGAAGTGCACTTCAACCAATGAGGACATAGAATGTGAAACGTAGTCATAAACACTATAATCATCCAGAGTTATTATTCAATACTGGTATGTCACAGCTCATCTTGACGAAACGATGTTTGTGGCTAACATACATGCTCTAGCATACAAATACGACCATTCTAATTATACGGGGTAATGCTAAGCAAAACAATTAATCATAAGCCGCCTTTAGATGGAAATCAAGTTGAATTCCTTCCTGGCTTATAGTGTCGTTACTTCCGCTGCACCTTTCGGTTGAGGCGAGGACAGGCATCAATCCTGCATTGGTGACCTTACCCTTTGTAAAGGAAATGGATCAGACTTCAGTGAGCGCTTCTAAAGTTTTCAAAGGACAATGGAGATTTATCGTGGTAAAACTATTATACCTCTCATCGACTAAATGATCCCAATTAGATACTTATTGTTGGGATGTTAAGAGTGGACTATATGAGAAAATTAATTTTAAAAAATTAACATGGATTGAAGGGGAAAAAAATTATTAAATACTTTACAACGTGGTTGTAGGGGGTGGATGAAAGAGAACATTTCTGGTTAGTGAATTTTTATTTTGGATCTGTGGAAATAGTAACTATTGTTGAAGAATTAAAATAAATTAGTGGTGAACCTAATCTCTTAATTCCTTCTCCTCCTCCACAGCACTCTCCTCTATTGCTGAGGAGCCACTTCCTAATTGTTCTACTCACATATATTGAGATTGATTTTCAATGAAAAAGAAAGAAAAATTATTTTCCTAAGTCTTCTCTCCACAGAGATCGCTAAGGGAGGTATGGTTTTATTATTGGCCACAAAAGGCGCTAGTAGTCCTTATATTATAGGCGAGGCTCGCATTTTAGACGAATGCAGCCAGGCGTTCGAGAGTGTGTCCCATCAGCTGCTGCTCCGCCGACTGGAGGAGTTCAAGTT